>NW_017728939.1:2253849-2263334 GCF_001723895.1 Crocodylus porosus | reverse complement strand
CCCCGAGCACCGCCAGGAGTGACCAGGAATAATGGTAGAGGGTAGGTTTAGGTTAGATATCAGGAGGCGCTACTTCACGGTCAGGGCGGCTAGGGTCTGGAACCAACTTCCAGGAGAAGTGGTACAGGCTCCTACCCTGGGGGTTTTTAAGAGGAGATTAGATGAACATCTTGCTGGGGTCGTTTGACCCCAGTATTCGTTCCTGCCATGGCAGGGGGTCAGACTAGATGATCTGCTCAGGTCCCTTCTGACCTTAGAAACTATGAAACTATATTCTCAGGGAAGTGTTTCAGCCTCTGCTGATATTTGTGCTGCTGTGCTACACTGCTAGTTTTGGCATGTCTATAAGAATATATATGACACAGCATCTGATAAAGTGAGGTTGGGCTCATGAAAGATTATGCTGTACATCTCTGGTGAAAAATCTATCCTGCCTTCTATTAGTACTGAAACTGTATATTGATGATGGGGAGTACATACACATATGTAGGTTACAGAACTGGATGAATCTTGGGGCCTGACAAGGTCTTGGAGTTCCTCTGAATTCCAACATAATGTATAGACCATTTACAATGACAAAATTGCTTACTTTCTCTCATTTTATTAAAAAATCCTGTTAAAGTAAGTGCTAAAGTGCTATTATTTATTCCAATCTCATAGCATATTTACAGTGGTATTTGAGAGCAATTTTATGGGAACAATTAATAATACCTAACTTCATATTGTTTTACCTTAAAACAATTCCAAAGGACATGATAAGTTCCCATTAGTGGCTTTCAAAAACAATCACTCAGAGATCTGTTTTCTATGATGTTTGCATGATCAAGCATGTCTAAACTGAAGAGAAGGTTACAGCAGTGCAGGTGACATGACTGTCTATGCATGGAGTAGATATGAGAGAAATGAAAAAGAAACGAAAGACAGGCCTTAGACACACAGTGCTGTTCTTGGTTTCATTACAGGCCTGCTGTGTATGACTCAGAACAAGTTTGTGCCCCTGTCCCCAGTGCTGTTCTGTGTTTTTTCAGATGATAAGCTCTTCAGAGCATGGACTCACTCTCCTTGGGTGCATCTACACATATGCTTTACTGTGGAGTTGACTAATTAGCTATTAGCTCTATTAAGGTGCTATTAGCTCTATTAAGCTCTATTAACTCTTCTGTAGGATAATACTGTCTTGACAAGTACTATCATACGGCGGCATTATTTAGTGCATCAAAATGCATGTGTAGATGGTGTGGCAGGCCAGTAGGGCTCCTGCACTGAGCCATCCACCTCACTGCACCTGACCACCTCCCAGGCTACAAGTGCCTCCTGGGGTGCCGCACGTCTGGCCAGCCCACTTCCTGGAGCACACCCACTAGCCTGGAGGTTCCACTGCCACCACCCACGGCTGGGCTTGATTCTGGCTCTGTGCACCCTGGGAAACACAGGCCTAGTAGCCCTCGAGGGTACCTGATTCACTTCAAGAACTTGGGATGCGTCCCTCAGTCAGAAGCACAAGTAGTGGTCTCCCTTAGTCAGCTGAACAAAGAGGACCCCAAGGCATAATCTAGACCCACTCCCAATAAGTCTCCCACACTAGGTACAAAGGAGAACTTTATTGGTTACGAAGTGTAGGGTTGGACTAGGGTACAGGGTACAGCAATATCAGATAAATCCCATAGAGCAACCCCCCATAGCTGGGTAGCCTTTGATCATGCATCTGAGTTACTGAGAGCTATATATCTAGTTAGATCTCAGGTAGCTTGCTCACAAGTATCACCCAGAGGCAAGTGGAGATTCCCTCTGGAGGCAGGCAGTTCCTTGATCACGAGTTTTGATAGAGAGAGCAAGTTTCAGATGGTCCAGCTCTTCTCTCTCTCTGAGTCTTCCACATGGCTGCTGCCCCCACTTCCTGGGCAGTCCTTAACTTAAATAGCCCTTGTGACCTCATTTACCATGTTCAGTGGAGACCAGCTATCTGTTAGCTAATACATCACTATTTGCTGGGCAGACTGGCAGTTCCTAGCTCCCCAGGGAGGAAGTCCCTCACCCAGGTATGTGATACCAGTCATGTAGGCAGAGGGAGAAGGTTTTCCCCCTCCCTCAGAAATGTATCCAGCCCAGGTTACCTTAAGAGATAGGATAAGGTGTGTATCCTCTGCTGGGCCCATCCTAACCAAATTGTCACAGAGCAGAGTTTTTGGGGAGAAACAGAGGTGGCCTTCTGCCACAGATGGTGACCAGGGCTGGCTAGGGAGCAGGGGTGCTACGATGCGGGGGTTACTTGCTGGCCAGCCCTGCAATGAAGCACCCTTGTGCCCCAGCCAGCCCCTTTGTAGCACATTAAGCCAGGCCAGAGCAGCTCTGGGCTGACAGGCTGACCCCAAGACCTCCTGCCAGTCACAGCTTCTCAGCCCTGGCTCAACATGCTGCTGTCCCAGCTGCACATGTAAATGCTGAGCCAGAGAGCAATAAACTGTAGCACGAACTGTGCCAGAATTTATTGCTATGTGGTAATTGCACATGTAGCTGCACCCATTAAGTGTTTGTACAGTGCCAGACACAATGAGGCTTTAGTCACCATAGGCTGTATGTAAATTCTAGTGAAATAAACATAATGATAATTATCACAATTATTTTCTAGTAACTGTGAGCAAACTATTTTTTTAGACAGTAAATAGAAATAAAATGGTAATTAGGTCATCTAATCTGATCTCCGTTATATCACAGACCATAGATTTTCATCCACATACCTTTGTATTGAGCTCAGATAGTTAAGATTTCTTCCCGGGATTTCAAATAACCCATTGCTGCAATTGACCATGCACTTTACCAGCCTCATTTCTTTCTCTCTGTGTCTTCTGTTCTTGCTGTCTCTGAACAATGGGAAGCTTTGTTTTATTGCTCTTCAATGAGCTTCAGCTCCAGTGTGGCTTTTCATTCCAGCTTTATAAACTGGTAGCTGAGTGATTTACTCTACAAAAACAGGCTTTGTTAGTTTGTGAAGCAGCTCCTTTGTATAGGTAGCAAAAAAACAGATGTTAAAGGATTAACTCTACCCTTGCTGATGCCCAGTCATCCCTGTTAGAGGCCATGGTGTTGACTGGGAATTCAAGGTTAGATGTTATCTATAGACCAGAGATACTCTGTACAAAAACAGATAGGTCCCCGCCTCTCTGACTGAAATCCTCAGAATCACTATAACTGTGTAAATCAGAGCAAACATTTGCCTCTGCTGCGTGTTGTGTTGGATGGTGACCAGTCACAATGCTGAAATCGTTGAATGTGATAGCCACCTTCCACTTAGACTAAACAGGGGATCGGTTGATTTTCCCTTTGTTTAATGACAGCTGAAACATTGGAAAAAGCATCATCCAGGCTAGACAGAAATCACATATGAACCAGTTTAAGTGATCAGAAACTGGTTTAAACCTGTAACAGAATAAAAGTTTAGTGCACATAAACCAGTTTCAAAATGGCTGAAACTGGTTTAAGATAAACCTAGTTGAATGTAGTATCAGACTTAACTGATCTGGGTCAAACCAGTTTATGGAACTTCTGTCCCAGACTCCTTCCTGGTTCAAGTTAAATCAGAGTCCTCCAGCATCCCAGCACACTTTCCAGCTCTGGGTTGGGCTAGCCCCACCCCTCTGCTCCCTGGCTGGAGCAGTGAGGGCTGGCTGACAAAGGGCTGGGGGTGCAGCCCAGTCTATTGGGGGGAGTGGGGGGAGAGAGACTGCCCTCCAGCAAACCCCAACTGTAGTCTGGGGCCAGGGAGGGGGTGTTAAACACCCCTTCCCCTGCTCAAACTAACTGCTGGCTGCAGCTGTGGACTACAAATCCCAGAGGAACCTGGAAGCAGGAAAAGAAAGTGATGAGCAGGAAGGGGAAGTGAACACACAGAGAGCTGTGATTTGTACCTCACAGCTTTCGGCCTGAGCCACTGCAGGCATGTGGCTGCATTTCCTGAATCAAAGGTAAATGTCTGTTCACTTCTGTTTCAATGTAATATGTGCAACTTAGCTAACCTGAAAAGACTGAATTGATTGAGCCTCAGGCTTTTTGACTGTCTGCACCTAGCCCCAAAGACTAGAGCACATTTTAAACTAAGCAGAGGCTTGGACATGAAATCTGAGGAATTTTCCAGAGGCAGACTGGATGTTGTATCTCATTATAAGGTTGGCTTCATTTCTTACTGCATAGCAAATCCTTTTAGTAGCTGCACATCACCCTCCCCTGCAGAGATGTGTGCTCCTTGGGTGGCTCTGGCACCTTCCTCTGGGACATTCCTGAGGCTTCAGCCCTTATAAATCAGTTGCACAAGCTAAGTAGACAGACCCATTAAAAAAATAGCAATTTTTCTCATGCCTCCCCCTCCAGTTAATCCATCGTAGAGAAGAGAATTGGGTCCTTTGCCTTAATAGGTCCATTTTTGTCTCTTTTGGGGACTAAAAACAAACAAGCAATTTTATGTTGATTTCCTTATTTTTTGGATGATCTTTGACAAGTGCATTATTCACTTCATATTTTACAGAGAAATTAAAGTGGAGGAAACATTAGCCTTTCACACCTCACTGATCCCTGGAGCCATCTCCTATCCAAGCTGTCAGGAGACGGATAGTTTTTACTGGTATACTTCATTGTATCTAACAGCAGCTATTTAATAGCTTTTTTTGCGCTTCATGTGGAAGAATCTCCTTGGCAGAGCAGGTTGCCTCTTTGTAGCCTGATTGCATTGGCTCCTTCCACAATACAAGCAAGCTCCCTGTTTTCCCTCTTGCTTTCTTTTCAGAGACGTTAAAACTAAGATGACTGAAAATTGCACTATGTTATATGTGACTGGGTTCTGCTAGAGTTCAGGGCACAAGGCCTTATCCTGGGGCATTATCTTCCTATCACGTGTACCCTCCCTTTTACTGGGGAGATAGAAACTTCTGCCTACCCCAAGAAACCAGGCCTCTGTGTTGAAACCCAATTAAGGTGAATGAGATGATGTTTCAGAGAGGTTGTTTCAACCTGTCTGTAGACTAAGGTAGAACTGTTGATTGCATTAAGGTCCTACTTCCCTCCTTACCATCAGGACTCAGAAGACATTTTTGAATGAAAACTGACAGCATCACGTGGCTTCAGGATCTGGGACCCATGTTTGGGTTCAGACCTGTTGGCTCAGTCCACTTTCAGGATCAGTAACATTTTGAAGGTGAGAGGGTTGGGGAACCACAGCACTCACATGCTATCACCACAAACGGTGTGGACCCTGCTTTCCCTTCCCTACCACATGAGCAGCAGTCTCCTTGGGACCCCTCCTTGTGTGCTGCCCTACCCCAGAGACCCCAACTGCTTCATCAGGAACAATGGGGGATTGACAGCCAAGTGGGAACCCACGGGCAGTCAAATGTTTTGCTGCACAACTCATTGCTCTGTTCCTGTTTGGTGATATCTGTTCTTATGTAGAGCCAGTTTATGAATACATAAAGTAAATAGCAATTAGTGCCCCCCTTAATCTCATGTTTTACCAACATATTAGGAAAGAAGATGTACTCCACCTCACAAAATACCATATTCCTTTGAATATAAGGCATCGTTACATTCAATATGTGCCCATATTTCCTGTCTCTCCATTAAAGAGAAAAACAAAACAAAACACCAATGAAAGACACACTTACAAGGATGCAACGTCTATGGTATATATAGGAGATTTTGCTTTTCTTTTAACTCAAATGTAAGTTGCAAGCCAATTTTAGAAGAAACTTTTGTTTTTCTTTAAAGTGTGTCATATTTAAATATGGTACAGAGGAGGAACAGAGAATCATAGAAAGTTAGGGTTGGAAGGGACCTCAGAAGATCATCTAGTGAGCAGCTGTCACTGTTCCTCAAAAATCACATTCTTTGTTTTTCTTGATAGGAGTGGTTCCCTCGATTTACTTTGTGTCATGGTAGAGCCCATTAGCACAAAATAAACCTATGTTGTATTTAAGCCTAAAGGTATACGTGCTGTGTACACACATTACACAGGGTCTTTATAACCAGGCGAGTTGCCACATCAAACCTGTGTGAAATATTAAAAGCAAAATGGTCAAACCTCACAAGAGCAGGTAGGGGCGGGGCGGTGTTCTGGGGGTTTTGTTTGCTTTTTTGCATTCCCTGTTGGGTTTGGTACAAAAAACCCTACTTGTAAAGTTTCCTTGGCTAACATGGTCCACTTTCAAAGATGATTCCCTAATGTTTACCTAAATTATACTTATTGCTTGTGTCCAATGAAGAAGAACAGGCAACCTTGCAAGGTCCTGATCTCTCAGGAGATTTCTGGCACATTGGGTCCCAGCTATAAATGCTGTGAAAACCACCCATCTCACAGTAGTTCAACTGTTACTAAAACTTGACTTGAACTTGACCTGAATTCTGGCTGGAAATAAGTGCTGATAGGTGATGCAAGACACCGAGTTTGATCCATGCACCCTTTTTTCCCACTAAACTCCACAAGGAGTTTCATTGGCTCCAAGTGACTTTGTGGCATATGTGCATCACTAAAGGGGTAAGATTTTGACTTCAACAATTAGTGATCATTTGTGAAATACATTGGAACCCTCAAGATTAAAGATGGTACAGAAGAACTGAGCTGTTTCTTACTCTTTTTTCCAACACTAACAATAATCATTCAAATAGTTCATGTCACATGGCAATAATCCAACCTGATTCTCAGGGGAATAGATTTACTTGGGCAGTCTTATTCTTCACAAGGACAGCAGGTAATTTTTAATGTTGCAGGTTAATGTTTCCTGTTCCCTGGTGTCACCGATTGGTCTTATCCTCCAAACCTATTTTTAGAAACTCGTTCAGTCAGAAAATTCTCCATTCCTGTGTATTGCTTTGGAGTGACCTGCTCAAAGAAACTGGTGAATCTGGCACGCAGGCTTTGACTTTTAGAGCAGCCTTTTGCCATAAACAAATAGATTAGCTTGAAAAGGAAAAAAAGTAAGATAACACCTGATAGTGAGGGAGAAATCTGTGAGCAGTGCAGCAGCAGAGCTGTTAACATAATATACGGATAATGAGTATCATGTCAAACACACAGAGGCAGCTAGGACTTGAACTAAAGCTTGCTGAAGTCAAGGTAAGTCTCTCCATTGGCTTCACTTGTCTTTGGATTAGGCTTTGGCCAGCCTCTGGCCTTGGTACCGTACCCTTTGAGTTCCTTTCAGAATAGGACTTTAAGAAAGCGGAACATAGGCTTGCACATGAATGAATCCCACCTTCAAGGAAGGAAGAATTTTAGCTGTGATGGATCAAGTGAAGGGGGAAGAGGGACAGTTGTGCATGCCATTTTTTCCTGATGATCTGTTCACCATGCCTGGGACTTTCTGAGACACCCACTGGTTAATATTAATAGAAGAATAAGAGAGAACTGGATTTTTCACTGTTAATGAATGATTAATTAATTTTTCGGTCCTGTGGCGCTTGGTAAATAGAGAAGATGACGCAACTCTTGTTCCACAGAATCCAGAGTCAGGTCTGTATTTTCATTATATATGCACAACGAGAAAGGTCAGTTCACTACACGTAATGGGATAACTCTTTACCAGTGTGAATGAATGGAGACCCCCTTTGATTTCAGCAGAGGTACTCTCAGTTAAGCAGCAGAGAATTTGCTTCAGTATTGTTAGAGAGTGAACAAAAACATAGTGCAAATATGCGCTAAGCAAATTCATTTTAACACTTAAACTGAGTACCATGGTATAGGCACAGGTACAGTATGGGACTTGGATGGAACAGCTATCCAAGACAGCACAGGGCAAGCAATACTGATTTCCAGTGGCAGGGTATCCACTGAGTTATCCTGCTCCACTTCAAAATATCTGCCCCTTTCCCCTTCAATGGAAATGGCCACTTCCATGTCTCCTGTGATGAGCACTTCTGCAGGCAGTTGTAGAGAAGTCTCCCTTCCCAAAGCCAAAATCTCACCTCACCCCAAAGAGAAGTCAAGACTGCCGGATCTCCCCCACCCAATTTTGTTTCTTTTTGATTATACTGTGGCATACCCCTAGCTGAATAGAAAACAGTGTGAACCTGTCTGATTCTGAATAGGGGAGGGGAGCAGGAGAGTACTCTGTGCTGGAAAAGAAAAGCAGACCAGAGGAAGGAGAGTGAGCAAAAGAGAGAAATGACTTGAAGACCTGTGAGAAAGGAAAGAAAACGAGGAACGGAAATGCTTGCCCGTTAAACACAATAGATGGCCTATTGGTGTCAATCTCTGTGGAGCTCTTGGGTCTGATGGATGATTCCTCCCCAACCTTAGCAAAGATGGATTGAGCAGGCACATAAATACCTGGCTTTTGGTTTACTTTACGAAAGGGAGAAGGTACTTGGATGTTCAAGGAAAGTGAGTGATGGTCTTTGTCCGGTTCATTTCAGCATCTTGGATGTTTCAGGCCATATGGATATCATTTATTAGAGCTGGTCAAAATGTTTTTGATTCCATGGTTTTTCATTGGGAAAAGAGTGGTTTGTCAAAATCAACTTTTTTTTTTCTTCCAGGAACAACCTAGTTTAAATAAAGCTTATAATAGGAAAGCATTCTTGGGATCAGGATGTACTTTCTCTTCAAAATGAAAAAGGCTGATGGTCTGGTGTGTAGGGCGCTCCCTGAGAATAGAAAAGATCTAAGGTATAGTCCCTGCTGTTTCCCCACTTTTTATAGTAATGCCCTAACCCCCAGCCTATAAAATATTCTGGCCTGTGGATTCCCAGATCTTTTCTACCAAAGGTACTCCATTTTACAATAATTATGTGCCTCATCGAATGCTACCTGAAGTTGCCACTTAGGATTTAAAGCCCTTAGCCCTCTTGTGAAATAGGTGCCTAGGCTACTTTTATACAAAGTTAGGCAGCATCTGAGTGGGAGTTTTGGGACTCTTCATTTTGGAGTTAGGTGCATGAGTCCCATCTAAATCCCTTTTCAGGCACCAAAGTCTTTTTGTGGATCTAGCCCTAAATCTTTCTGTGTCTTGCTAGTCATTTAGCAGATGGAGATAATGCTTCCTGAGTCACTTAGAGACTTGGTGCCTTAATAAACGTATGGGGATGGAGTTTGTGTCTATGGTAATTTAATACTAGTCGGATAAGGGCCAGAGAACAACACAGGTGTGCAAAGCAAACCCTATTTATAATTATTTCATAAATATTAGAGCTATACCGATACATCGATCTGATATCAGATTGGCACTGATATGGAAAAAATTGATTGTCTTGGAAATAGGCCTGATGTGGCCGATAATTTGGCCAATAACAGCTTGTGTGTGTTCGCAGTCACAGCGCAGCACGTAGGTAGCGAGGAGCACAGCCCAGCAATGTGGAGAGCTGCATGCAGCTGGTAAGTCTCTTGTTGTGGAAGGGGAGGGAAGGGATGTGGGGGGGCAGATCAAGGCCCTTGTGGTGAGGGAAGAGTAGGCCTGGGGCTGGGGCAGGGGCTGGGGCAAGCGCTGCCCAGCTGGGTGAGGCAG
>NW_017728939.1:2173146-2253749 GCF_001723895.1 Crocodylus porosus | reverse complement strand
AGGCGCAAAACAGAGCTGCGGGTAAGGGTGGGGTGGGTGGCTCGCACTGCTGTGTGCTGCTCGTCTGGGAGCTGCTGGTTTGGCACTCGCCTGCTCATTCAGTGGCTCCCGCCACTGCTCCCATTGCTCGTCCAGGAGTGCATGGTGGGGGCACATACCCTGGATCTGTGCGGGGTGGGTGGGCTGGGACTGGGGCTGCGTGAGGCTCTTCCTGGTGGGTGGATGAGTGGGCGAGTGCCAGACTAGCAGCTCCTGGATGAGCAGCATGCAGTGGCAGGACCTGCCCCCCAATCCCTGCACCCCACAGACAAGCTGTGGCTCCGTCCCACACCTGCCCTGCCCTGGCCGGGAAGCGCTTGCCTCAGCCCCTGCCTCAGCCCCACTCCTCCCTCACCGTGGGGGCCTGCCTTGATCTGGCCCCACACGGCCCTTCCTTTCCCCTTTCCCATCCACCACAACAGACTTACTAGCTGTATGCAGCTCTTCAAGCTGCCGAGCTGGTATTGGAAATCAGACTGGTATCAGCCACTATGCCTTCTTAAAAATCAGCTATCAGTATCGGACCCAAAAATCTCTATTGTGCACCCCTAATAAAAATGAAAAGTTTTGAGGTCAAATTAATGGCAAAAAAGAAAAGAGACCAAAAAAAGAATGAAACTAGCCACCCCATCATCACCTTCCTGATCAGTTCTCTAGTTAAAAATGCTTTTTTATTGAATGGAGGAGATTTGCTGGCCCTAAATGCTGACATCCTGAGGACGGTCTATTGTAGGGGTGCACTGATAGATATTTTTGGGGGCGATACCGATGGTTGATTTTTACTGAGCCACATAGGCTGATACTGATCCAATTCCAGTATGCAGCTGGGTAGCATGGAGAGAGGTTACCAGCTTCTTAGTTTGTTGTAGGGAAAGGGGTGGGGGAGGAAAGAGTTGGGGGGGTGCAGATCAAGGCCTCCACAGTGATGGAGGCAGTGGGCCTGGCACTTGTGCGGACCAAGGGTGGACTGACATTGTGGACTGGGGCCAGGGCTGTGCCAGGCTCTTCCCAGTGCAGGGCTGGGCTGTGCCTGGGGCAGGTGGTGGTGGTGCTAGGAGCATGGCTATGGCAAATTTTGGTGTGGCTCTGGCCTCCCTCTAATCCTCCTTCCCAGGGCCACCACTGCCTGCTTTGAGTGCAGGCTGGCCCACTTCTCCCACCAGTAAGAGCTCAGTGTAGCCTCCAGCCACAGCCCGCAGTGGCAGCCCATCCCGTATGCAGATCGGGGGGGGAGGGGCAGACCCCCCCATGCTCTCCCAGGGTGCATGTAGTAGTGGAAGCTGCCCCCCCCATCCCCCAGACAAGCTGTGGCTCCATCCTGTGCTCTGCCCCAGCACCAGCCCTACTCCCTCCCACACCCCTTCCCTCCCCTTACCCAGTTCCCCACAAGAGACTTATTAGCCAGAGCTGGCTGCTCTCCAAGCTGTCGGGCTACGCTCCTGGCTGCCTGAATGCTATGCTGCAGCTGCATGCATGCACAGGGCATTTATCAGCCACATGAGCCAAAAAAAGGCTGATTGCCGATACTCTCAATTTTCCTCGTATCAGTGCTGATACGACATGCAACTAATGTATCGGTGCATCTCTAGTTTATTGGCACAACTTCTTCTGAAATGGTAGAAAAAACAAACATAAGAATAGGCAGGCAGACATATGAAAAGATGTGTGTATGTATATGTATTTGGAGGGGTGTAGTTACCTACATACTGTGAGCTGGCTGGATACGAGTAAGGAAACACATGGTCCATAAATATACTGTGTCATGTCATATGGGACAACTTATAAAGAAGGATCTCATCAAGAAACTGCTGCCTATCTAGAATGCTCTAATGAGGGAGCACTTCAAAGAGAGACATTTATTGTTTTATTTCTTCCAGTAGTTTGAGCACAGCTATAGGATTCCAACCATTGCTCTGGACACCTACCCTTGGAAAGGGAAATCACAAGATAAAACAGTCCATACCACCCTTAACAACCTAGAAAAAAAAGGAAAGTGCTTTGCCATATGTCCTCAAGACTAGCAAAGCTGGGCGGTGGTGGAAGGACTTGAGTGGTACAGACCATCTTAGAATAGACTTTAGTGTAATGGTTAGGGCACTCCATAAAGCAAGAGACTTCAGTTCAAACCATTCGCTGAATCGGGCAAAAATGGCATTTTAATTTTAATCTCCCACATCTCAAAGTAGTATCCTAAATACCAGGGCAAAGAATGTTTGTGTTTCACTCTCTCCTAGTGTAGCTGGTCCAGTTTGCACAACGATAGTCTTTGGGGCAGGAGGTAGCTTTGTCAGCCCAGATGTGCACCTCACCTGTAGCTTGAGAACCTGCTTTACACTTTTAAAATGCCTATGCAAAGTAAAGCTGTTTGTAAGCACATAACCCGGGGCAGGCAACATATGTCCTGCAGGCCAGATCCAGCCCACGGATAGATGGCTGCCAACTCACTGCATCTGGCCTGCAGGTGGCCGGCAGCTCTGGCCACTGTGTGGTGCCAGGCAGGCATGCGGCACTTTTCCCACCCAGCAGCATCAGGCATCAGCTAGGGACCTGGGTGGGGCTTCTGCTGCGGCGGGCAGGTGGCAGCATCAGCTGCGGACATCACAGGAAGGTTCAGGAGCCCGGATACAGAACCTGCTGGCCACGTCCACAGCTGACTCCCCGCCCTCCTGGCAGGATGGAGGCTCCTGCCCCAAGTCCTGGCATGGAACCTGCCAAGGGTGCCAACCATGGACCCTGGCAGGAGCTGGTGCTGTGCTGGGTGGGTGGCAGTGCCTCTGTCTCTCGATCTGTCTCTCTCCTCTGCCTTTTCCTCCCTCTCTCCCTCCAAAACCTGGCTGAAGCTATATTTCATCGAGAGCCCTAACGCTCAGCTGTGTATCCAGGCAGGAGCTGCGGCCAAGCTGGGTGAATGGCGGCATCAGAACCTGCCAGCCATGTCACAGCTGACACTGCTGCCTGGCTGGCATAGCAGCACCTCCTGCCAGCGTCCACAGCTGAGCATTGGGGTGCCTGAAGAATTATAAACTTCAGCCAGGTCTGGAGGGAGGGAAGTGGGGAGGAAAGAAGAGACAGACACAGAGGCAGAGGCAGAGACGAGAGACGAGACGAGACAAGACAAGAGGAGGCCATTGACAGGTCCCCAGAACTCATTAAGTGGCCCTGCAGTCGAAATAATTCCCCACCCCTGACATAACCCCTGGAAGGTGCAGGTTCAATTCCCTTCATAATGGTCTTTCACATCCTGGGGGAATGCCCTAACCACTGGGATAGTGGGAAGGAGGAGGACACCACTTTCTCTCAAGTAGCTTTGTGAATCTAAATCCAGAATTTGGTTTTTTTTTTTAATTCTTGGGTGAATTCAGCTTAGCTCTGCGAAAAGCTTGGGGTTGACTGAAACCATGTTTTGGCAAACAAGCTATTGACCCTCACCAAGAAAGCACCCCACACGTCTGTTGAGAAGACCCACAGAATGGATCATTATTACCTATGTAGACAGAGGCAAATACTAGGCTGGAATACACCACCAGCAACTTAACTCCTTCAGCTCAGCCATGCATGGGAGATGGGGGCATAAACTGCCTCGCTCCCTGCAACCTGAAACTGGGATTCCTTCCACCACAGGCTCGAAGAGCGCAACTGCCATACTATCCCAGAGGCGATGCTGGCTTTGAATTGTGCTCTGCCCTGATGGTTTGGGAACGCCACTGAGCTCTCGCCTTAACTTCAGGGTTACCATGCGTTCTGTGAATTAACCACAGAGATCCCAGTCCATTATCCAGCTGAGATGTGTTCCTGAGACCTTCAGAAACTGTTACTTCTTTGGACTCGGCACAAGGATGACTGACATTTAGCAATTTTCTCTTGGAAGAAAATTGCACGCTGTCTTCAGAATGAACCTGCAATTTTGTCAAAGCGGGGGCCACAGAGTTCAGGCTGCTAGATTCAAAAGTGGATACAAAATTGTTTACACTGCACTAGAGAAGCAGAGTAAGGCAGAGGATGCTCTGATGATAGGCTGTCCCTTTTGCAGCAGAGGTGATAACTTGTTTTCAATCACAGTTTGCCCTCTCTGTTTTTCCTGTTTCATTTTTAGCTGCTCAAGGGAAAACTGAAAGCCAGTTTACTGTACATACAGATTACCTGCAGTTCCAGCGTTGTGCCGGGAAACTGATGAAAAGTTCTCAGGTTGCATGAAAGGAGATCGGCAAAGGTATCATGGGACAGGAGAGGCTTTACACCCAGAGGGGGACCAAAATACAGGGCTGTGTCTCTTTAATGTCACTTCAGGACTGTAATTTCTGTGTCCCTCCTCAGACCTGATGGGATCATTAAGTGTTGATGAGCTTTTTCAGAGTGTGAAGACAGCTCCTGGAGTGCTACAAAATCCATGTGCATATATGACTGGAAACTGTCTGGAAACTGAAACTGGAATGGCTAATCCTGAGCAGAAAGGACAGGATCCCACCCACAGTACTGGCCATCCAACCAAACTCTTTTCCGAACACTTGAAATGTCAAGTGTGTGCATGTGTGTGCTGGGTGAAGAAAGCTTCAAGTGAGTCAGAATCCCCTTCTGTTCTTTCTTTTATTCTAGGTTGGTCCCACAGAGCCAGAGCCTGTTTAGCTTGTGGCCAAAATCTGTGTATAGTATACAGTATGCCCGAGGGAAAGTCCTGGCCTTGTGCGCCCTTTCGTACAGCTCGGTTTCAAAAGCCCAAGCAGCGTGGGCAGATCCTAAATGAGTAAGTGGGCACTTTGTTCTTGCTAACAGGAGCCCTCCGAGGCTTGCTTAGGCCCGTCTGTGACTTCCCTTTTTCCAGAATAAGGGAAAAAGCTGATGGATCCCTTGGGCCCTGCCATAGGGTTGGTAGCTGGTGCCCATGATGGATGCGCCTACCCCACCTCATTACTTACACAGTGAAAAAGGAGTAGGGAGGTAGGGAGCTTTCTCAGCATCTGCGGCAGAAGTAGGGAGGGTGCAGGGTGGGAATTAGGCTGACCGCTGGAGAGCAGGAGCGGGGACAGGGGGATGAGGAGCAGATTCTTACCTTCCCCAGCTCTCTGCACGCTGGAGGCAGCTGCTACAGCTATAGCTCCTGCTGTGGCAGTGTGGCATTAGGCTGCTGCTGCTAAGGGACAGGTTGCCTGCATGCTGGCACGGCAGCCTGGTGGTACAGACTCCCTGGGGACTGCTCCTCATACCCCATTCACTCCCCCTTTTCCCCTCAGGTAAACTTCTGGGCACAGTGTTGCATCTCCCGTGGCAAAGCCTCCTGGGAGGGGTACCATTCCATTCATCCCCCACCCCTCCTTCCTGGTTCACTATGGTGCACCTGCCCAGCTCCTATAGCAAGCCTGTGCCCGCTGTGCCAAAGACCCCTGGCAGGAGAGGCCCATCCTGGCACCTCCTTTAGGTGGGCACCTGGGGCTGGTGCCTCCCTCCCCCAGTAATGCTACTGAAAAGGCATATTGCCATTTCTCTACCTTTTCCCTTCTGCAGGTCAGAGGACAAGCGGGAGAAACACATGACAAAAAGCAGGGCAACTCAAAAGCATGTGGCAAGGGAGATAACAGTGAAGGATGTGTCTGCTCAACAAAACCTGGATGTTGGTTCCTGCAAGGTCACTTGTGCATTTATGTGATGCAACCTTTTGTCAGCCATGGGAGAGGCAGCTTGTCGTGGTATTACAGGGGCCAGGCTGTGGCTGCTGAACCCTATGTGGCTGGGCAAGGTTGGGGAAGAGGGTACAAAGATCCACTGGGCTCCCCAGGAATTGCAGGGCAATTCTGTGACCAGAATTAGGCAAACTTGTCAAATCTCCAAGCAGCCAAGCTATACCAGATAAAAGGGAATTGCTCCAGAGGTCCTGGCTGAGACACCTGCATACAAGAGCAAGATTTAATTGGCCTAGTCTGTTATTACATCTGTGGGCAACAGCTAAAGCAGAGATTATCAGGTCATGGTTAGCAGCAGGTCTGCTCTTACATTTTAAGCAGCTTGACCAGCACCCACTGCTGGATGACAGGGCAGTACCGTTCCCTTTCGTCACACCTTATTTTCTGCCGGCTTCAAATCCTTCTGAGCAGCTACAAAGGAGCAGAGGATACATGCACTTTCTAGGCTTCTCCTTTGCATTGCATTTCACACACGAGCAGCACTGCTCTGCATGGTGTATGCTGCATATCACTCCCGATGTGCTCAGTATACAAGAGGCAGAGAGCAGAGGCCTGAAGAGAGTCTGAGACTCCAGTGAACTGCTTGTACTTAAACTTTTGCAAGTGTAATAATGAACCTGGATCCAATTCCTCACTCAGAGTCCACCTTCATGCATCTTTCTAGCCTGGTACCTCTTGCAAAGGCACTTCCTCTTAGATGCACGCAGTGTCCAGAGAACGGCACTCTCCCACACAGGGCTGAAGTCTCTGGTTGCTCAGGATGGTAAGAGTTACATATATGACGTCTGTAGAACTGAAAGGAGCCAGGCTGTAGCAAGGAAAAGGAGGAAGAATGATAAATAGAGAATGCACAGCAAGGGTGAGAGAGGTAGAAGATCTTTGGAACAGGCTTCTGGAGATTTTTAACTGGATCCTCCAGAAATTCATGGGGAGCCAGCAGTACAATGCAAGTGGAAAGGCAATGTTCTCATTTCTCTCTCTCTCTGTGAGAAGCAGACAGCAGCCTCCTGCCCATCCTGGGGCCTGGGGAGCGGGGTCTGAGGGAGGCTGTAGGGCAGGTATTTGCAGGAGACAAGGTGAAAAGAGATGAAGGCATTTCAGAGCAGTGTGCGCTAAGAACAGCTTCATTTTTCCTTTTTCATTTTCTCCTAGAATTCATCAGACAACCTGAGAGATACTCCGAGAACACTGCACTCCCCTGACACTACCTTCTTGGACGCAATTGCATGGTATGAAATAAGCCCCGCTCCCCAACAAACACCCACACACAAATCCAGATGAGGACATCAGGCTGCTCTCATTTTCCTTTCATTTTACATTTATTTTGCACTGTAGCCCTTCCTGATTTTTTCCCCTTGTGGCTTAGACAGCAACCAACCTGTGCCTGTCATCCTGATACACCACCGAACCCCCAGAACCGATTAGAAGACATAGCGTGACATTAAAGTGTCTGCATTGTGGCTCTTAATTTTACCATTGATATCATACACGTTAATTCTCTCTCACGTCCACCAGCTCTCTTTACCCCCATGTCATCTAAGTGAGTTCTTAGTGTTAGAGTCTCGGCTGGTATAAATTAGCATAGATACGCTGATGTGAATGGATCCCAGCCAGTTTGCACCAACTAATAATCTGCCTCTTAGTGTTTGAATGCAGACACTGTAGCACTGTATCTATTGCAAATCACATAACAGTTGGAGGAGGGCTGCGTGTTACCTGTCTTGAATCAGCAAACACCTTTTCCCCTCCCCACAGGCATAGTTGGAAAACTCTGTACACAACTGATTTTCAAACCCTATAGAATAGTTCTCTTGCTCTTGCATTTGTCTCTCTGCCGTTGTAGATTTTGCTGTCATTCCCAATAGTCATTAGAGCCGTGAAGGAACCAGTGTGAGATGCCGGAGTCTGGGCTCTGGCTTGTGAGATGTTGCAGTGCCATCTTCAGACAGGAGGGCAGCAGCAGCAATTTGTAGCGCTTCTGTTTAAAGGAAGAAAACACCCAGCCAGGCTCTCAATAGATGTTTTGTACATCCTGAGGCTAGGACAAGCTTTTAGAATCAGAGGCAGAGGAATCACAAAGCTTAGCTTGTCACTAGTGCCTTCCATCTACAGATCTCAAAGTATATCACCAAGAATAACAGATTAACCCTCCCAGCGTCCCCTTGAACACTGCAGCAGAGGTCCTTGGTATATAGAAAGGCTTGGAGGCCAGGGGACTCAGTAGCTTTGATAAAAGACATTTCCCCCAATGCAACGGTATTAAAATCAAGTAGGAAGTTTTGTGGAGAACATAAAGTATTTCCTTTCTCTCTTCTGAATCTCTGCAGAGAGGAGTGGGGTATTCTGAAGGTGTGTTAATTCTCACCCCTCCTTCTATCTTCTCCAGTGCTATACTGATGGAAATAATACATTTTACATGCCCTTTCACTTAGTGAGATCTGCTAAACGGGACCAAGGTTTTCAAAAGAAGCTAGTAATTTGGGTATGGAATGGAGTGGGGAGCAGGTACCTTTAGACACTCTGAACAGGTCTGCTTCTAAGACAATGCTGATAACCAGAGGTCCTGGTTTTCTGTGATTAAAAAAATCCCAAATTTTCAAAAGAATTCTATAAGAAAGTAACCCAAAATCCATGTTTTCCATGATTAAAAGGAAACACCATTAATACATAGATATATATATAGTGGTGTTTCATTTTAATCACGGAAGAATGTGGATTTTGGGGTACTTTTTTTTACCCAAAAATTGGGGATTTTTTTTTTTTTAAATCAGAGAAAACTAGGATTCCTGCTGTAACCCATCCTTTCAGGAGTCTAGTTCAAGCATGCAAGATCACTGGGCAGTCTTTTGTAAAACCTTTGGCCCCTTTACACACTACAGGATTGAAATGTTGATGCTTTAGGCCTGGGAAGTGGCAGCTTCACCGACACTATAAGGTGTTGGGGTAGAGTATCAGGGCATTTTAATGTCAGTTTTTAAGGTCTGCCCCAAGGAATCTCTCAAGGCAACTCCAGGATCATCTCTCCTGTAGCATCTGGGCACCTCACAAACATTCAGAAACTCATATCGCACAACACTCTTGTAAGGTGGAAATTGCCGGCCTTGGTTTACAGAAGGAAAGCTGAAGCTGAGAAACTTAACCTGTATTATCAAGGTCTCTGTGGCAGAACCAAGAACTGAACTGAGATCTCCTGTGTCCTACTAGAGAGCCGCAATTGCAAGGCCATGCTTCTTGGAGATGCAGAGCAGTGTTGAGAACAAATGTGAAGCAATTATTGCTTAATATCCACTGCAAGCAAATTCTGGATGTGTATGCTGAAATGCATTCAATGGAAAACTGTATCTGTGAGTTATACTTATCCAATTAGTTAAGAGTGGGTGCATCTAGACATGCACTTAATGCAGTGGAGTTCATTAGTTTAGTGTGCCCTAATAGCGGTGAACGTATACACGGTGATGCTTTACTGTGGAACTAATTAGTGAAATCTGCAATAAAGTGCATGTGTAGATCCATCCGGTCATTAGGAAACTATGAAACTTGTGTCCAACACTAGCCCCCTCAAGCATAAAGTCCCATTTTCCCATTGCGGCAGCTACTGACCAAGAAATATATGCAAAAAGTTAACCCCCAATTCCATAGGTATGACTTGGTAGCTGCTTTGTAGACAAAGGCCTGAAAAGGCTATATAACAGCTTTGCAACAAGTTCTGTGCACGCGACATAGTCCACTCCAGGAACAGACCAGGAAAAAGGATGTGACCTAGAATAACAATCGGTCTCCTGTTTCCGCTGTTAATTTAGGAGTGAGGAAGGCCCCCCATTCCAATCACAGACCCACGACAGCCTGTTCTGCTGCTGCTTTTCAGAGGCATGGGCCATTCTCTGGCTCCTTCACCAACATACCCTAAACAGGGCATCTTGCAGCCCCATTGCTGTTACTCTTCTCCTACATGGCTCTACACAATATAGCAGGTCCATTTGGGAAATCTTGCATGTGCTTCCCCCTCCTTTTTTATTCTTTTGCATGTAGGATGGGTCACCATCAGGCACATAATTTGTCTTAATATAAATCAATCCAACTGTGGTGGATTATTCCACTGAAAAAAAACAAACCTAAAGTTGCAAGTAAACTGTAAAAAAAATCAACCTTTATTCGCCACCATGGCAACTTTTTAATAGGCTTAATTGCTTCCTATTTTAGCACCCGAGAAAGAAAACCTTTGTGAACTCAGAAGCTTCTCTCTAACTAATGCTTTATTATTATTATTCCTGGTTCAAATAAAAAATAAATCCAAGGAGCACAAAACTATATATCAGTCAAGTCTTCTAGTGATTCACTGTTGGGAAAGCAGTGAAAACACATACATGTTCTGTTGCTTACAATCTTGCACTATTTAGGATCCTTCATTATAGGTCAAATTGGAGCAAATTACTCTACAAATTGCATAATTAATGGCTGATATTGTCTTTTGAACTTTTCTCCCTCCTGCACCACTGCCTAACGTACCAGAATTAAAATGCAAAATTAAAAAATCCATGGAGTTGATATTTCAGTGATTAAAAGACACTCAGAGAGAGAGAGGGAGGGACGCTGACATGGTCTCTGCTGAACAACAACAAAAAAAGAGTATTTAAAGAGTAGCATGCAGAGATGATACAGGATGGAGTACCGAAGTAAAGAGTTTTCTGGCGAGTTAGTCATGCTTTAGGGATATTCAGACACACTGAGGCATAATTTCAGGAGGGATGTGGTGTGATCTGTCTTTCTTAGAGTTATAGTTGGTGCCACAGATGATGCACTATCCACATGTAAGTTGGGTAGCATGTTCCTATGCAAGCAGGCCTCCTGCATCCTCAGATCCGTGTGATTTTAATCAGTTGCTGTATTGTTGCCATCCAGGCTGAGTATGCATTGGTGTGTGTAGCAGCTCTGATGCCAGAGTAAAATCATGAATGACTACCTGGTCCTTGCTTCACCCCCTTTTTGGTGAAAAATGGGCTTGCAGTTTACTTCCTTGTCTTCACCATCTGAAACTATTTAGCACTATGGAGAGGGGATGATGCTCCATCCATCCCTTTCTTTTGCCACTATGTGAAGGCAAGAAGCAGCCTCACATCCTGTATAGGACACGGCGATATAAGCAGGCTCCACAACAACATGCATGGGCTCCTGCCCTTTTAGCCCCCTGAGCTTGCCTAAGTGTGCTCAGCACTGCTTCCAACAGAGCCCATGCTTTAAACATTGTGGGTGAGAGCAACTGCTGTGCAGACTGCGTTCCCCCTAGAATGCCTGTGCCTTTAATTATGGCCCAAATTCTGCCTTTCTTGATAGTGCTGAGTAATGCCAAACACCTCAAGGAGTACCTTTGCTCTCAGTGGTACCCCTGGAGTCATGAAGGTGCTACTCAGGATGAGCTAGATGATAACACGTGTGAATGTAAAACCTTCCCCCCAGCTTGTAATATCTTTACCTTAGTTACCCCAACCATTGGTGCACTAAAGAAGGATGCTTATAGGGTCAGACTGTTTGAGCACCTGGGAGCGAGGTTGTAAACAATGGGTTAAATTCATCACTGCAGGATCATTGGGAAGCCAGTGAAGTTGTTTCAGGAATGAACTTGGTCTACTGTGTGCTCAGGGTAAATTTATTCCTAGCATAACGCCACTGATATCAAACTAAGACTGATGACCTGATAGACCTCTCCTTCCCTTTGTAAAGCATTTTTTTTCCCTTTCCCACCTTTGCCTGCAGCTTATTTGTGAATCTCAGAAGCCCTTTCTCTTTCCCGGGGAACTTGGAGTAATAAGGTCTCTGACCTTCTTGCTGTTGCGACGCTCACCTGCATGCAACATAATCAAAATATACAACACTTTCCAATCTGCTCCCCATTCATTAAATTCGCTGAATCTAATTTGCTGCCACTGGACCAGCAAGTCTGGCATCTTTCAATTCATGATGAAAAATGTAATTATATCATAGTGAGACTTGTAAACAGCCTTTGCCTTGTTTATTATAACACTCCCTCTTTAAAATCCAATCAGATTAATTTCACATGTGACCTATCTGCTGCTGCTAATTTTCAGGAACATGCCTGAAGTGCGTTTCGGTGCCTGCATGAAGTGAATTAAAAAACATACCATATTTACTTGCATACCACACACACCTCTCCTTCAAAAATCGGCTTCCCACTTTACTGGCAGTAAGTTTCAGTTGAGCAGCCAAAAACTGCAAGTAGTTTGGCTGGGGCTGTGAAAGGGTTAACACTGGATTCTGCCGCTGGTTGCTTGCTCTCCCCGAAAGAAGGGGCACCCATTTCACAAGGCAGACTCTCCATGAAAAAGCCAGCTCTGGGCATGACTGTGGAAAAATCTTTTTTTCTTTCTCTTATATTCTGCCTTCCAAAAAGAAGGTGAATGTCTTACTCGGGGGATGTGCAGTAGATGAAAACACACAGCAGATCCCAGGATGAGGCCCACCGGCAAAGCCCTGATAATGCTCAGTCCTGTGACTCTATAGGACCTGAATCATTCCTTTGAGGAGAAAAATAATCATATGGTCTTGTGGTAACTTCCATTCTTTGTGATCCTGATCCTGAGTCAGTCACTTAGGGCCAGGTAAGTGCGGTCAGAGGAAGCAGGGAAGAGAGAGCCTTTCAAGACCAAGGAGCACTGAACAGGCCAGCTTACAAGGGAGTTTGCTAGGGAAGGTCTGCTTGGAGAGAGGGGCAGGAAGAGAGAGGTGGTGGATTAAGAGACCCAAAGAAATGGATATTGCAATGGCAGAGCCACTGCCAGCTCTTCCTCTGCTTGCACCTATGAGGTGTCTATCCAGACAGGACCGCTCACTGTCAAGGCTTCCACCCTGTAGTGTTTGCCCCTAGTCACTGGGTCCTTGGGACAGGGTACTTACTCAGACCTCCATGTCCCTGGGGCTCTGTCCTCAAGTCAGCATTCAGCAGAGACCAGTGGGATGGTAAACAGCTTTATCTTTATTAGAAACAGTATTCAGCAACACACACTCACAGCTTGCAGGGAGAACAGCAACAACCCACCACCAACAAACCATACCCTCGGGGGAAAGACGGGGTCGTCCCACTGTAGGCCTCTTAAAGGTGCATTCCATATACCTCTTTACTCTGAGAGATCCCTGTTAAGTAGTTGAATGTTCATCAATAGCTACTTTAACTTGTAATATTTGGGGATCGTGGAGCCGGACGCTGCTAGCACTTGGCTCACTGATGGGGTCTAGCCTTTACTGCTATCCAATTACATAGTCCTTGTACTTCACAGGCAGCTCCACCACATGTCCACTCTTAGTTTGCATGGTGCCATCAGGTGTCTCTGCGGGTACTGGTGGATCCTCTGAAATGTAATTAAACTCTTGCTGTTGGTGGTCTGGTTTTTATTCTGATGCTTGTTCTGCTGCCGTCTCTTGAGGTGCATCAACTTGTTCTGCTGGTACCAATGAGTAATCTTTCCTTAAGTGTCTTCTGTTTCTCCTGTAGACATTACCACAGTGGGTTTCTACCATGTAGGGATGTGGTTAATCCCTTTTTGCCATATGGTATCCAACCTGTACTTGTTTGCATCCTTACTTTCTCCCCATCTTGTAGAGGTCGCAAGAATGCAGCCGTGTGAGCACAGTGCATCTTTTGGCATCTTTGAAGGTTCTGCAACTTGTGGGAGGCATTCAACAGTAACCTAGGAGTTAGCACTGCTGTTGTAGCAGGGAGGGTACTGTGCAAAAATCTCCCCATCAGAAGCCGGAACATACTCAAGACCGGTAGTGGGCGTGTTCCTCAGATGGAGTAAAGGCAGATATAGATTTGAGTTGTCCTGCAAAGTCTTCTTAAACAGTGATTTGATGGTCTGAACCATGCATTCAGTCTGACCGTTGCACTGTGGATAAACCAGACTAGAATGGGTGATGGCGATGCCCCAGTCAGCATCAAGCATGCAAGTGGGTGAACTAAAACATGAAAAGGAAGCTTATGAGAAGTGGAAACTTGGAGAAACAACTTGGAAGGAGTACAAGAGCATTGCTCAGGCATGCAAAGATGAAATCAGGAAGGCTAAAGTGCAACTGGAGTTGCAGTCAGCAAGGGGCATGAAGGTAACAAGGATTTCTATAGTACGTCAGTAACTAAAGGAAGGTCAGGGAGTGTGGATCCCTTACTGAATGGGGGAGGCAATGGGAGTGACAGATGATGCAGAAAAGGCTGAAGTGCTCAATCCCTTTTTCACCTCAGTCTTCACAGACCAGGTCAGCTCCCAGAATACAGCATCTGGCAGCACAGTTTGAGGAGGAGGTGAGCAGCCAACTGGTGAAATAACAGGTTAGGGGCTATTTAGAAAACCTGGACATATACAAGTCCACAGGACCAGAGTGATGCACCTGAGGGTGCTGAGAGATTTGGCTGATGTGACTGCAGAGGCATTGGCCATCATCTTTCAAAACTTGAGGCACTTGGGAGAGGTTCCAGATGATTGGAAAAGGGCAAATAAAGCATCAATCTTCAAGAAAGGAAAGGAGGAGAACCCAGGAAATTACAGACCAGTCAGTCTCACCTCAGTCTCTGGAAAAATCATGGAGCAGTTCTTCAAGGAATCTATTTCTAAGCATTTGGAGAAGAAGAAGGTGATTAGGAACAGTCAGCATGGATTCACCAGGGGCAAGTCATGTCTGACTGATATGATTGCCTTGTATGATGAGATGCCTGGTTTTATGGATGCAGGAAGAGCAGTGGACGTGATATATCTTGACTTTGGCAAGGGTTTTGATACCATCTCCCACAACACTCTCACAAGCAAGCTAAGGAAGCACAGGTTGGATGAATAGACTGTAAGGTGGATAGAAAACTGGCTGGATAATTGGGCCTAGAGGGTATCGATCAATGGCTCGATGTCTGGTTGGAAGCTGATATCATGTGGAGTGCCCCAGGGGTCAGTTCTGGGCCTGGTTTAGTTCAGTATCTTCATCAATGACCTGGAAGATGGCATAGAGGGCACCCTCAGCAAGTCTGCAGATGACACCAAGGTGAGCGGAGTAGTAAATACACTGGAGGGTAGGGCTAGACTTTAGAGAGACCTCAACAAATTGGAGAATTGAACCAAAAGAAATGTCATGGAGTTCAGTAAGGAGAAGTGCAAATTCTACAGTTAGGATGGAACAGTCCCATGCACTGGTACAGGCTGGGGGCAAACTAGGTAAGCATAAGTAGCAGCTCTGCAGAAAAGGACCTGGGGGTTATAGTGGACAATACAATGAATATGAACCACCAGTGTGCCCTTGTTGTGAAGGCTAATGGCATGCTGGGCTGCATTAATAGGAGCGTTGCCAGCAGATTGAAGGAAGTGATTATTCACCTCTTTCTGGCATTGATGAGGCCACATCTGGAGTATGGGGTCCAATTTGGGGCCCCTCACTTCAGAAGAGATATAGACAAGTTGGAGCGAGTCCAGCAGAGAGCAACGGAAATGGCTAAGGGGCTGAGGCATATGACTTCTGAGGAAAGGCTGAGGGAACCGGCCTTATTTAGTGTAGAAAAGAGAAGACTGAGAGGGGATTTAATAGCAACCTTCAAATACCTAAAGGGGTGTTTGAAAGAGGACAGAGCTCAGACTGTTCTCAGTCATGGCAGTCAATAGAACAAGGAGCAATGGGCTCAAGTTGCAGCAAGGGAATTTCAGCTTAGATATTAGGAAAAACTCTCACAAGGACAGAAGTGAAACATTGGAACAGGTTACCCAAAGAGGTTGCAAAGTCTCCATCCTTGGAGGTTCTTACGACTCGGATAGACAAGCTTTGGCTGGGATGATCTAGTTGGTGATGGTCCTTTTTCTGAGCAGGAGGTTGGGCTAGATGACCTCCTGAGGTCTCTTCCAAATCTAATGTTCAATGATTCTATGACTAGACTTGGTATACCTCATGTGGAAATTAGACCACTGGGCAGCCAAGAGTGAAAATTCATGGTTCTCAAGGGAGAAAAAGCAAGGAAAATAGCTCTTGCTTAGTGATGTGGTCAATCCCTAGGATGGGGGAAAACCGTGGGTTTGCAGCTGCCACACTCTGGTTTTTAATTAATACCTTTTGAAAGGAAAATGCATAAGGAGTCCTGGCGCTGGAACCCAAGCCTCTCCCAAGAATGAAGAGAGAGAGATTTGAATTCCCTCTAGCTGAGGTGGACCTAAAACATGGGTATCCCATTTCCCGGGCAATTGCTGTAACCACTAGGGCTATTATGCGGGAGGGAGGTTCTCATGGACAACTGCCCAAGTCCTTGAGAGTAAGGATAATGAACCTGGATATGTATGAAGCATGTTCTCTGCATACTCCTGGATGAGGCTTCATGGAGACTTAGTTTCAGAGATGTTCACTTTGTGAAGCTGTTACTTCTGGCAGAAGCATCTACATGTTCAGCTCTATCACTGTGATGGCAGTTCTGAGCATGTGCAATGGCCAAGTCAGGTTTGCCAGAAAAATTAGGCTCCTCTGGTCTCTCAGGCTGCTAAGAGGCTAGATTGGGGGAGTGGGTATGGATTTCTAGTTTGTATTTAGGGGAATAAATTTAAAGTGCAACTTAGGCACCTAAATCCTGTCCTGGATCTGGCCCAATGTGTGAAACCATTCAGTCCATTAAAGGTAGAAAACTAGGTAAAAATAGCTCTGGGCATTTCTCTCTCTTTATGATTTTGCTACTCCCACAACGAAGATTACTTATTCCAAACTAAGAAAAGCACACAGAGAGGAGGCGAGGGGAGCAGGGGTGGCATTCGACCTTTCAGCCAGCGGATCTCCTCTAAAATCTCTCGTTGAGTGCATTTCACTAGTGTGTTTTCTTTGGAAAAGCTAGAGTTTTATTTCTGCTTTTACACAGCACCCTGCAGATATAAACATGTATATATTTATCTATTTCCTATGCTGGTTGCAGGCCCACAACATGATCACTATGGGATGATTTACAGCAGTTTTAACTGTAGCAAATTTACTCCGAAGTAAGGAGCTGATGCGTAACAACGAATCCCAAACCAGCTGCCCACAGTAGGTGCTATCACAGCATCTGGCCACCAGGTGGCAGGAAAGTCAGCTGAGTTAAAACAACTTGCCTGGGAGAGTGGACACATGACTGATACCCTGGGGTAACTTACACCAGTATCTAGCTGCTCTTCCTTTTCTGAACAGTAATTTTATCCCAAGGTGTTGTAACATACAGAGGTGTAAGGCTATATATAGTCTGCCTGCTCCACTTTTGCTAATAAAGACAGCATCACTCCAACATGACCTTTTACTAAATAGTCATTTCACTCCATAGGTAATATGTGCATATCCATGCCCACTGCTTGTAAAGTGAACCCAAATAGGTATATAAAGAATACAGTGCCATTATTAATAGCAGAATGCTTTTCATGTGGGGCAAATCAGTGCAAAAAAGAATCTAGCTAGAAAGCTGATATAGTTCAGGGGACCATGGAGTTATTTGTCCTGCAGATCTCAGCCAACATGAAAGTCTGATCATGCTAAGCACAATACATATAAAACAACTGCCCCCATCTCGAATTGGTCAGTATCTAAACATGAAAGACAAAGGAAAGATTTTCAGGAGGGAACTTGAGGCACAAAGAAATTAAACCTACATCCCCAATACTGTACAAGAAATAGGATGGCCCCAGCAGGAAATGAGCTCCCATATCCTGTAGCCTAGGCCTGTATCTTAATCACAAGAACATGCTTCCTCCAGACCAGAGTGATGCCTCATGCTCTTTTCCTTACTTTCCAGAGATAGGTGCTTTATACAAATGAAATATTCTGAGCAATTCAGTCAAATACTTCCCCTGCAGAAGGTTTGCCATTTACTTGGTTGTGATTTGTGAGAGGCTTTCAAGTCTGATTCAAGCCTTGCATTTTTTCCTTATCATGTCAGTTTTTACACACCTTGCCCTCTTCTCATCTTGCCCCCGACTCTCTCGGTATCTCACATTCAGAATATGAACAGGTGATTGCAATGGGCAGTGTTGGAGTGGGGAGAGGAATGCATGCAAAAGTGAATTTGGTTTTATCTTTAAAAGCCAAAATAAGAGGCTTTAAGAAAAAGAAGCAAAAAAGGAAAAAAGAAAAGAAAAAAAGAAAGAAAAACAAGGGGGAGGGAAGATTAAGGGAGTTTAGCAGAAGGTTGGTCAATCCCTTAATACCAGGAGGTCAGAGGCACCCTGACTGAATAATCAGTTTGCTTTCAGTTTCTCCTTGGTGGCTGGTGTTTTGAAAATCTCATTTCAAGACACAAAAAGCTGGGTCATGGAAGCCATGACTCCTAATTATGTGAAATGAAGTGGGACGTAGTGGATTTGAAGCAATCACAGCTTTAAGCAGCTGTGGGAAAGTTCTCTGAAAGTGCCTTATAGGTGAGAGTCTGAGTGTATCCAGCTGCATTGTACCCCTGGCTGGGCCTTAAAAATAACAACTCAAGACGAGAAACCCTCTGCTCAGATTTTAGGGTCCAGTTTCACAAGGGGCAAAACTTTCCCCCCCATCTTCAAGAACACCCCTGGCAGCATACCTCTACCATGGATGGAGGTGGAGGCACAGACTAAAGAGACCATGTAAGCTTCTTCTCCACCAGCCATATAGGGTATATCACAGTTGTGTGAGGGTCCTTTGCAGGTTGGTGTTTAGGTGATGATGGGGCAGAAGGGGGTGAGGTGTAGAAGATGACCTACTGCTTTCTCTTTGAGAAGTCCAGGAACAGGCAGGGTAGCAAATGGAGGGGTGCTGGTGTTCCTTCTTCATAGCCTGGAATAGGGGACCATTTCTCGCATTTGAACAGAGCTCCTCGGTACAAACCATTGACTTTGTCTTGTCCATGCACTTGAACACTGAAAACCTGACACCTGGCCTTCTATTTAGGACAGCCTCACAAAACTGTGAGGTACACAGCAAAAGGCTAGGAGACAAGGAACCACTTAGAAAGCCAGATGCTCATTGTCCAGCTCCTGCAACCTAGCAGAGTCCTTATCACTACCGACTTTGGTCAGGAATGCTTCAGGGGCAGGATGGCTGAGAGGACCTTGTCACTTCTGCTGTCACCAGTCTGTTGTATTTCTCTGTACCAAGTGCTCCATTCCTTCCCCCAGTAATGTAATGGGTGGGGTGGCTGGGTATGCAAATCTGTTATGTTGTCTGAAGAGTGATAGCATTCAGACCTGCTGCAAAGTTTGTTTCTGCTTGCTTCACCTATTGCTTGTCCCTAGAAAGATCACCAGGCTGGAACTCAGGGAAGGGCATGTCCTTAGGCTGCTAAGAGTCTGTGGCAGCCAGCAGTAATGTCAGGGCCTAAGTTGTAGGGCTGTAATATCCCTAGCACTCAGCAGGGGATAGCAAAGGGTGAATTTGAACCCTAGGGCCATGTCCAGATAAGTGCAGCCGTGTGATATCTGGTGCCACAACCACATTTTCAGTGCCACATACCCCACATTCATATGTTCCCCGTGCTGCAAGGGAGCACTGCCCGAGTGTGCACTGCTCTGCTTCTTGTCTCCATGCATTTTTTTGACTCTCACCTATAGTTCAACTAGAGACAGAGCCAGAGGCAGTGCCTGCACACTGCTCAGACTCAGCAAGCCCAAACCATGTGGCTTTAGTATTTGAGATGCAAACGTAGCAGCTTGATGAGTGAACTGGGGGAGCTTGCCCAGGGTGCAAGCATGAATAGAGGTGTAACCCTTCTGTCGGGAACCGGTTGGCAGCTAAAAGAGCCGGGTTCACATTTCAGGGGGCCTCAAATTATACCAGTGGCTTGAGCCCCCACCCAGAAATCTGGGAACACTACATTTATTGGGGTGTCTTGAATAAACAACCCCCCCTCCTCACAAGCAGTGTAAACACAAAAACTGAAATTATTACAGGGAATAAAAAACAAAAGAATAATAAAAAAACCCAAAAGACTAAATATAATTTTAAAACATTAATAACTACAAAGCAATCTTTAGATTTGGATTCAGCCAAATTGAATTAGGGACAGTGATCTGGGCCAATTAATCGAATCACTGTCCCTGATATGGGTCAAATCGAAATCCAAATTGAATAGGGCCTGCTTCGCACACCCCTACTAAGCAGCAGCTGTGCAAAAAAGGTCTTGGGGATTACAGTGAACAATGAGATGAATACGAGTCAGGAGAGCTGGAGCACATGACTTCTGAGGAGAGGCTGAGGGAACTGGGCTTATTTAAGTCTGCATAAGAGAAGATTGGGGCGGGGGGAGGATTTGATAGCAATTTTTAAATACCTGAAGGGTGGTTCCAGATAGGATGGAGCTGGACTGTTCTCAGTGCTGTTAGATGTCAGAACAAGAAGCAATGGGCTCAAGTTGTAACAAAGGAAGTTCATGTTGGATATTAGGAAAAACTTTCTCACTAGCAGGGTGGTAAAGCACTGGAAGGGGGTACCTAGAGAGGTGGTAGAGTCTTCATCCCTGGAAGTTTTTAAGCCCTGGCTGGAATGACCTAGCTGGGGATGGTCCTACTTTGAACAGGGTTTGGACTGGATGGTGTCCTGAGGTCCCTTCCAACCCTAGTTTTCTATGATTCTATGATAGCAGGTGCATCTACACATTCATTAATGTGCTTTTACTAATGCACATTAAATCTAGTACTTCAATTGTGAGGTACTAGAAAATGGCGCATTACCCTATTTTAAAATATGTTAGCAAAATAGGCTCATGCACAATAAAGCACAACTGTAGACACACCCTCTATGTTCAGTTTGATTTTGGTTCAAGCTGCAGGCAAAGGGATTAAGGCAGAAGGGTGTCTTTCCTTTTTAAAACTGACTCTCTCCTTTAGCTAAGCCTTGAACTAAATTCTCTCTTTGGAAGACTGTGTTCTACCCCATAGAATGTCAGTAAAAAGACAGCAATCTGTCCCAACAAGAGGGCAGGTTAGGGCATGTGTAGATGAAATGGGGGCCCTAAATGGAAGTGGTGGGTTTTTAAAAAACACCGCTTCAATTTAGGACCGATTAAACCCCTGTGTTGTGCACACACCACACTGACTTACCTGCTTCTCCAGCAGGGTGAGGAGGGTGAGCTGTTGGTAGGTGGAGCGGTCCCTGGGCTGCATGGGGGCCTGGTGCTTGCTTCCCATCACAGCAGAGATGTGCCCCCCCCCCGCAAGGTGGCATCCACCTGCAGGCACCCAGCTCGGGCGGTCCTGGGGGGCACTGCAGCCACAGAGGGAAGCACCGGGCCCCCATGCAGCTCAGGCAGGCAGGCAGGCTCCGGGGGTGAGGGATGGAAAATCAGGCTCATTGCATTTCTTGGGTGAAGCTGCTTTCCCGGGCCGCTGCCAAGCTGCCTGCATGGGCTTCCTTCAGAGCCATAGAGCTGCACAGAGCCTGGTGTTTCTCTCTGCAGAGGAGTTTTAGTTTGCTGTGCCCCAAGTCATTTAAGGCACATTACACTGCCGAATTTCCTACAGCGGATGGAATTAATGTGCAATATGCTGCCGAGGCGGGCAAACACCCACACCATTAAAGCAGTGCCAAAGCATTTAGCCTTCTTTAAAGTGTCGTGCACACATGCCCCTCATTTCGTCTACACACGGCCTTAGTAGTTAGACCAGATCAAAGAGTTTGACTGGGCTTCTTTGCAAAATAATTCTCCTGAATCTTTTCTTCAAAGAAAATATTTACCTTTGAGATAACGACTTCCTGGATTTTTGTCAAAAACTAAAATCACCAGAGAGAGAATTTGACTAAAAAAAAAATGAACAAATTGTGATGGACAAATGATGAGCTAATAACTTGTTTATGGATGGTAGAATAATAGATGAGCTAATAACTTGGATTATGGATGAGCTAATAACTTGTTTATGGATGGTAGAATAAGGTATATAGGTCCTGGCAGTGATGTTAGCTGTGGGCAGGAGAGTGGCTTTATGGATGAGCGTGGTGAAGTCATTCTCTGCACAGGGGCTATGTGAAGAAATCTTACAGATGTGACAAACAGGTTGATGAAGGTCTGATCATTGAGCAAACAGAGGGAGGGGGAACAAAATTAAGTGGAAAATGATGGAGGAATTGAAAAGGTGAGAGTCCCTCTGGGCTTTGAATATAGGTGATGAGGGGTTTCAAATCTGTAACAACAGCATTTAGGGACTTAATAGGAGGATTCCAAGAAGGAAATGACAGGGCTCAAGTCACTGAAAAGGAGAATAAATGAGACTTCAAGGACAGAAAGAGGAGGAGAAATCTCAGAGGAAGCAGCAGTGACAGGATTTGGAAATGGCCTGGCTGTTGAGGCAAAGAACGGTAAGATTAAAGAGTTACCCAACTTTGAGGTTGTGCAACAAGGAGGCAGAGAGGTCACGGCAATGACAGAAGAGGGGGGAAGAGCAAATGAAGGGGCCAAAACCTTGGTTTCAGAAATTGATGCCTGATAAATTCCAAAAGCTTAAGGATCTTGGTGCCTTCCATGGCCTCTGCTATAGTCATCCTCAAAAGCAAGGGAAGGGAAGGCAGAAGCATAACAACATAGCTGGGCACCCGGGGCAGCTGCACCACACAGGGACAGCGGCAACCTCTAGCTGCAGCCATGTCGGTGGTATGATTGTAAGGCAGTTATGCTAGTGGTTTCCTTCTTCCAGCCCAAGCCAGCACTTAGAGAAGCTGCCTCAGTGCCCCCACCCTAGCTGTTGGGGGAAGGAACGGACCACTCGACACAGAGAAAGACAATACAGCAGCAAGCTGTAGTGATGCCACCCCTTTTGAAGAGGGGATCCTAGTCTCTACCGCATTCTCTTCCATCGCCAAAAAGAAAATGCAAACAAAATTGCCAGAGTATTCCCAGTTGCCGAAGAAAAGTTGTTCCCTAGTCACTGTTTATCTTCTTACTAAAGAAACTGCAGCCTGGCAGCTTGCTAATGGACTATATAAGTAGTTTTTCCTTATTCAGACATACAGCGTGACATTCCACATGCTGGTAAACTGCTGCCCTTTAAAACTCAATGAGCATTTTCTGCACGTTGCACGGCAAGAACCTCAGCTGCAGATGCCGTCATGTACTATTGCACTACCTCATGTACTCTATGTGGAGGAACAGGAGGTGTCTCTTTGAAGTTTTTCTGTGGCTGAAATTCCCCACAGCCACATCCGAGGAGACCTGATAGTGCTAGCCAAGCTGCTCTCTTCTGTTCTGTGTTGGTGGGAGTCTACTAAGCAGAATCTCACCAGTTGGACAGAAGAGCTCCAGAGATAACAGAGAAGGTGTAATGAAGTGATGTGAATGGTCCAACAAATGGCAAGGTTCTTTGGGTAGATGTGCTATCTTTTATTAGACCAGCTGAGTAGTTGGGGAAAAGATTTTTTTGCAAGAGTTTGGATGCAGTCACCCTTCTTCAGGCACAGGAATTCTCTGCTGTTCGGAGACTCCAAGAAATGAAAGAAGCACGGTCCAATAAATGGAGCTTTCCCTAGAAACCAACATCCCATAATACTTTTATGACCAAACTAATGAGCCAGTGAAGTCCTAGGTAGGATTTTGGAAAAAAATGACTCTACATACATATTACTTTTATAATAAACACATTATTGCCCCCGTGTGAGCCAGGAACCCACCGACAATTAAACCGGCTTAAAAAAACAGGAGCTTTTCAGATAGCTTCTGGTTTTGATGCCTTTCTTTGACACTCAGGTCATGTTTATCACCTTTGCTGCAATTGTTAGTGCTGGAAACATTAATACTTTCCCCCTAAAGGTAAATACAGTTCTCAGGAGCCTAGGAGCAGAGTCTTGAAGAAAAAGCCTCTTATTCTTGTGCTTTTTATGACTTGTAAAACTGCAAGAATTGGCCGCAGTGGGAACAAGAAACTGAGGATAAAACCCATTGTTTCCAGAAGTAGGACAAAAAAATGCCTAAGATTGCATTTACACCTTGGCCAGAGCATGTCCTGGCAGGGCCAGTACTGAGCTTGCCTTGCCCACCTGCTCCTGCTCACACTCTCCAAGCCTGGAACTAGTCTGGGCTGGTATCGTGTACCTGCTCTCAAGCACGCTAGAGACCCACTTTGTGAGAGCAGCCACAGAGGAGTGAATAACCCTGGAGCATCCTCACTGGTGTATTTCTGGGTTTGGAGAAAGCAAGTATGTGAGGCACGCTTAGGGATGTCCTTGCCAGATCACTGAGATGTATCTTTATCTTTGGTGTCTTGGGAACCTACTTTGCTCATTCAAACGCCTTAACATTTTGAAAACGTTGGTCTCGCATCCATTTTGACATCCATTAGGAGCCTCACTTAATGGTCTAAGGTAACAATTTTTACCTTAGACCATTAAATGTGTGGTAATGGACAAATTCCAATTTAGGTAATGGCATTCCACCCTAAGGACTCCCCGTAATTAAGGTGGCTGCTCCTCATGTTGGGCGGGGAAAGGATTCTTGGGTATGACGTGCGAGATGCTGTAGGATGAAATGTGCTACATGGAGGTGTCAGTTATTTTTCACATTAATAAGAATATTGGAGCAGCACAAGGACTCGAACATTTTTTTTTTCCTCTGCTAAGGATTATGGAAAGATGCTTAAAGGTCAGAAGTGTTTCATTTGTGTTGAAAGCTGGGTTGAATATGCAATAGAAAAAATGTGATTTATGCTCTTTTTTTACCCACTGTGCAATATTGGGTCAGAGTTACTGGGCTTAATTAGCTTTTAGATCTTAATTGGCTTAACATTGATGTTAAAGGCTCAAAGGTAATTACTAAGACAGAACAGCAGGGAACAGCCAGGCGTCCTTTCCTGTTAAAGCTCTGTGGAGAAGTATCCGTCCCCCCCATCAAACTCCTGTTGTCTCCCTTGTTTGAGGAAACCTGGATGCAACTCCCTCGCTCAGCCAGAGCACAAACCATTAAATGCCACAACAAGTGTGCCATTCTGCCATGCTTCTGTAAGATAAAAGGACTGTTTTTTCAGCGTCAGAGGAACAACAGAGCAGGCACTAGCTGTGAGCAGGCAGTGCAGGGCACGGAGGACGTTGTTGGGAAGTAGGGACACAATACACTATGAATAACATCAGTTAGGTTGTAATATTTAAGGCTAGGAACCCTTTGAGGCAAGGACAGTATTTTTGCTCCCTGCTTGTATAGCACCAAACATTTGGGAAGTGTGTGTGCGCGGTGGGCAGGAGGGTTCTGGTTCATGCCTGAGGCTACTTGGCAGTACCACAATATAAAGCAACAAAGGGTGTTTGGTTGGTGCTACAAAGTCCTGTTTGACTCTCACATTTAATTAAGCCTTCCCCTCCCATCTGAAGGAGCTGGGGAGAGAGGTAATGAAACCCAGGCCATTGGCAAGGACTCGTGGAAGCTGCATTTGCTCTTCAGAATACGTCTAATGCAACAAACAACAGCCTGGCCATAACCACCACAGTTACTACGTACCATGAAAAACAACTGAGTTAACTAAAAGCTTAGTGATTTCTTTTTTAAGCTACACTTGCTACAGAAGCAAAGCCTCGTAAAGATGCATTTAAATTAAAACAATTCTCCAGCCTGGGGAACAGAAGCACAGCCGAGCCATCCATTTCTTAGAGGGGAAAGGGGGAAAGAAAAAAGCAACTAAGATTTATACAGTTATTCCTTTTTAATTATCCGGAAGAAGGAGAAAGCTCACAGGTCAGCAGTATCGCTTTCATTATCACACATGGCTGGCTTTTTCTTTTTTTTTTTTTCTTTCTTTTCTATTTTTTTCCCCTCCCAATTTGGCTTTCCTCTCTGTCTTTTCCCCTTCCCTCCCCACAGTCTAAAATTGCAAAGATTTGCTTAGAAAATTAAAGGCAGTCGCTGATAATTGGGTGATACACTAATCCAATAATTCCTTTTGCTTGCAGATAACCCTTGTGAATGTGACGGTGCTGCATGACAGCGAACAAGGATGGGCACCTAAGTGAAAGTGTCACCCACTGACAGATGACCCCTCTGCAATCTGATGCTTGGTAAGCAAATTAAAAATTAAACAAAAAGTAATTCAAGGAGATGAAGGAAAAAATCACACCCAGAGCCCTTAGATTTATTATTTTATTTTATTTGCCTTTTTTATATAATTGTTTAATCCACTCTGTTCATTCATTTCCTGAGGAAGAGACTCCCTATGCTACTTTTATTTAGCAGTGGAGGGAAAAAACAAAAGTGATTTGGTGGGCAGTTCAAGGCCTCTGATTGCTTTAAGTAGCTTCATTGTTGTAGCTCCATGTAGGATCTTGCTTATTTACCAGCTGGGGATCTGGCCAGCTGATGCCAATGCAAAGAGCATGAACAATGCTTCCATTTTGGTCTCCTGGCATTTTACACCATGCTGGCAAAGGTGACTGGCTCTACAAAATGAATCTGGGCAGGGTGAGTGTATGACCCCAGGACTCCTGACTCTCAAATCCCCCTCTAGTCTGATCCTAAGACCTGATTCACCTTTGCCCTCCACCTTGAATTGTACAAGTGATTTGCGAGATGCTGCTAACCCCCTGCGAGGCCTCTACAGCAGATCTTTACCTTACATAAATACTCTTACAGCAAATGAAAAAACTCTGCCCATAGCTTAGTCATGATCATTTAATCTTTCCAAGCTCTGCTTTCAAGCTCGAGTAACTAGAGGGGGACGAATAGAAAAGCAAGGTATCCAAAGGGAGGGCCAGCATCCTGGGGCTGCAAAAGAGCATTATAAATCATCTGCAGGCTCTACTGCATTTCTGAGCCTGTAAGGGGGAGCAGTGGAAACAGCTACAAAAGTCAGGATGGATGGAAGCACAAAGAAGACAACCAACAAGCCCTTCCTCTTGCCTCTATATCTCAAAGGGATGCTCAAGCATCCCTTTCTTGCAGTGGAATCGCATCAAATCCTTTAGAGCGATGAATAACTGCTTAGTTTGGTTCACTGGCTGGACCAAAAATTAAACTAATTTGTTTTGAATCTATTTGAATGGCAATTTTTGCAAAGAAAAAAGAAAAAAAAAAGGAATTGAAAGTGTCTTTTTAAAATAAAAAAGGCCATTCAAAGCCAAGTGTTTTGTTTCTGAGTTTATTAAAATATTTTCACTGATGTATATTCCAAGGCAAAATGTTATTTCCACTGCAAAAATGGCAGTTTTGTTATACAAATGAAATGTTAATTGTTACACTTTTTCTTGATTTTTAACCAAAATGATGTTCTGAAAACTGAACAAATGTTTTAAATGTTTCTGTTGATCCAAATCTGCGTGTTTCACTGGAAAAAATGCCATCCAACCCTTTTTTGCCTCATTCTAATGTGAATCATTATTGCCCCACCTTTCAGGGCATCATTTGTGACACTGCAGCTTACAAATGATGATGGTTCTGATTCAGTAGCAATTACACTTGCTTAGTACTCTTGAAGGTAATTATAGCAGGAGCAGTCATATTCATCAGTGCAAAGTGAATGCAAGGTCTCTGCAAAATGGTACGTTTAGGTTCTCTATAGTGTGTACAATAAAGAGGTCTGGGAACATTGTCTCTGAGATTTCCAGAGGGTCTTCAGTAAAACAAGGGATTCTGAGAGGTTTTATAGTAAAATAAAAATAAATAAATAAATAATAAACACAAACCCCCCCCACAACCCATCTCCCCCCTTCCAATAACCCAAAAGAGAAGTTATTCCTGGACTTTTTAGCCTTTCTTTTCAAGTCAAGGAAGGGTACAAGCTCACATATATTTACACACACATATTTGAGGCACATCAATTTGATTGACGAGTTCATGAAGTCTTAGTCACTTGGGACCTATTTGCAGCGATGCTGAACACTATCATTAACAGAATTTGTGGGTGCTCAGCACTTTTGAAGAAAAATCAGTCCTTGAAGCACTATCCAGAGCCCACTGGTATCAATGAAAAGCCTCCATTTGCCTTCCTTTAACTTTGGTTTAGGCTGTGGTGTGTCATAGTTGTTTCTGCAAGGCAAGCATTACCATTGGAGCCTATTTTTAAAACTTTTACCAGGCAGTTTAAACATAACTTGGGACTTGGTAATGGGACAATGCATGCTAAATAGTTCTGCCAGGATGGGGTCGTCATTGAGCAAAGCTCCCCATGATCTGCCTAGAGTCTGTCTGACTGACAACAACTTCTCAGCAAGGTCTCCTGTTTTTTAAAGTTAATTTCATGCTGATAAAAGCTTTGACCTTGAAAATATAATCTGATTCATCCAGGGTGACGACGTTTATGCCTGTTCAGAGTGCAGGCACAGAATCTGCACATCATTTTAATGCCCAAGATACAGCACATGAGGAAACTGAAGAAGGCAGGAGACTTGTACACTTTCCTGCTTAGAGCTGAATTTTCTCCCGAAAGCAGAACAGGTAGGGAATGAGCAGCATGACTACAGACTTTCCATTTAATATGCCTGATTATTCAAAACAAGTTCCAATTAATAGGACTGAGAGGGGATTTCAGTCCTTTTGGCCCATTTGAATCTTTGTTTCTCTACCAAGAAAGTTGGCAAAGAAGAATGAGAACAAGTACTTGATTCTATTTAGCATAGAATCATAGAAAAGTAGAGTCAGAAGGGGCCTCAGGAAGTCATCTAGTCCAACCTCCTGGTGCAAGCCAGGATCATCCCTATCTAAACCACCCATAGCCACCAGTTTGTCTAATTTGCTCTTAAAACCCTCCAAGGATGGAGATTCGGCATCCTCTCTTGGTAGCCTGTTGCAGTCTTTAACCATCCTCATAGTCAAAAAGTTCGTCCTAATATTCAAACTAAATTTATCATGCTGAAATTTAAGACCGTTGCTCCTTGTCCTGTCCCCTGCCACCAGAATAATCTGTCTTCATCCTTTTTATAAGCAACCTTCAAGTATTTGAGAACTGCTTTCAAATGCTCTCTCAGTCTTCTCTTTTCCAGATTCAGTCGTGACAGTTCTTTAAGTCTTTCCTTATAAATTATGCTTCCCAAACCTACACTCATTTTTACATTGCTCTCCACAGGACAGTATAATTTGTGCACATATTTTTTGAAGAGTAGGGCCCAAACCTTACACATGGTGGCTGGTGAGGCCTCACTAATGCTGAATAGAGTAGGATAATCACTTCCTTTGAATTGCAAGCGATGCTACTATTAATGCAGCCCAGTATGCTATTGGTCATCTTTGCAACAAAGACCACACTGTTGGCTTATATTCAGTTAGGGTCCACTATAACTGCCAGTTCCTTTTCTGTAGTACTGCAGTTCAATCAGTCATTCTCTAGTCTGTATGTGTGCATGCCATTGTTCTGTCCTAAGTGTAGGACTTTGCACTCATCATTATTGAATTTCACATAGTTGATTTTGGACCATTTCTCCAGTTTATCAAGAACATTCTGAATCCTAATCTTACCCTCCAGAGTTTATATCTACCCCCAGCATAATCTTCTGCAAATCTGATAAGTGAAAATTCAGTTCCACCCTCCACCTAGTTAATGAAGATAGTAAACAATACTAGGTCCAGGAAATACCCCTTGCAGAACCCCACTTGATACCCCCAGTCAGTAAGACATTAAGACACTGATGACTACTCTTTGAGCATGGCAATTCTATCAGTCATGTATGCACCTTGTAGTATTTTCATCTAGACAGAGAAAGAGGCCTTGTGAGAGAGGGTGGAGAGAGTCAGACCCAAGTGGCAGGGGGGCAGTGTGAATGTGTGTGCGCAAGAGGCCTGACAAGAGGACTAAGTTTAATCCAGCTTTAGGGCGGTGTGTTATAAGATTCTGGATGCCATCTGCGATGCATGGGCTGCAGTGTATGGGAAGGTGTAGAGCTGGGGATAGTGCCCCCTGCCATTGGGGCATGTAATGGGCAGCCTCCCACATTATACCACCAGAAAAGGGAACAGGAAAGTCGTGGCAGGAGAGACTGGGCAGACTGCCCCACAGAGACAGGTGGGCAGGCTAGCACGAGACCCGATTCCAAGCTTGTCGCCTGCCACACATGACTTGCCCTTGATTATGTAACCTACTGCATTAATCATTTGCCCATGAAGAAGCAGACTGAGTTCTGTCAGCTCGTTTTATGTAATATAGATGGTACGTAACAATTTTAAATTGCTATGAATCCAAATTGAAGTCACTCTTGACCAAGTGCTGAATGCCTAAAGGCTTATTATCTATCCAGTATCACATTTAATTCTTTCACTCCATCCCAGCCAAGAAGGGCTAGAAAGAATAAGACACAGCTCTTTGGAGAGAACCATCACAAGGCTGAAGCATCTCTTAAATCCTACTTAAGTTTTGATAATGAATATTAAATTTTCTAGTATGGAGATGCTAAAAGGCAAGCTTGTGAAACTGCACTAAGTCTCTTTGTCTTTTTTTCCCTTCAGTCTCCTTCATTGAAGAAAAAAAACGCCTAAAAATAAAAATATATCCAAAAACTAAAAAGGTGGAAAAATTAAGTTGTAAACAGAAAAGAGAATTGTTACTAGAAATGAGCTCTCTACTGATTCCTGAAATATCTTGTAGTGCTGAGTGTGAGGAGCAGATGTACTGATTAAATAATAATAAACCTTAATACATTTAATCACTGGGTTTTATAGTTAATAATAAGGTTCAAAACTCCAGACTGGTGCTTTTAAAGAGAGCACAGAAGACATAAAGCAACATAATATGCTGCATCTCAGAATCTCAAGACCTCTTCCCAAAGAATCAGACAAATTCAGAATGATCAAAGATTGTCAAGGTGAGCACACTTTGAGATAGAAATCTCATTTTATTGCTTTGTGGAGAAATGCAGTTGTCTAGACCAGAGAATCCAGGAATGAGACCAATAGATTGAAACTCAGCTGGTCCAACTCTGCACCTTTATATAGGGCTGTAAAATGAGATTTCATTTTTTTTTAAAAATATTGTGGGAATAAGCAGTAATCAAATATGGGACATACTCTCTTGCTCCTGAAAGGAAAGAATGCCGAATAAAAATATCAGTAATTTAGAGAAAAGAGTTGGTTTAATTCAATTTTACTAACTGTATTCATTTGGAGATCTCTTATTTGAAATTTTACAAAAAATGTTGCCAGCCCCATATATTTACTTTGAGAGTAAAAAGATTATCTACCTATATCATTTGCATGTGCTTATTGAGATGCTAACAGAGAATGCTTGATCTTGAGAGCTAGTAGGGGACAGATGTGAATTTTTGTATGCAGGAAATGGGAAAGGGAATTTTTCTGCTATTTGAAATTGTTATAAAAAATTAACTACATGGCAGCCTTTCCCCGCCGCCTTTCTTCAAACACCTGAGGTTGTGACCTTGCATTTGAGAAGCATTGTTCCAATTACCCAAGTCCCCATTATCATTTGTTCTCATTTTCTTTTAGTACAACTTTACAAATGAGAGAACTAAATTAGAGTTCAGGGACTCAGGTTCTATTTCCTGCTCTGCCATTAACCTGTTGGGTAATGATGGGCATTGTTTTGTGCCTTAGTTTCCCCATTTGTAAAACAGGGAAAACAATATTGGCCTCCTTTGTGAAGAAGAGCTAGGCGCATACAGGAATTAAATATTGTTTTAGCTGGTTGACCTAAGAGAACCAATTTAAGATCTTGAAGTTTGATACAAATTTGAGCAATCATGATTATCTTCATTTTTTATGAGTCCTGTGGCTCTGTGCCATCAGGAGTGTTATGGAACGATAGTAATTGAGTTTACTATAGAAACAGAGTCCTGAGGTTCAGCTTCATTCTGACATAAACTGAAGGCTGCCCTTATTTGCCCCAACTGGAAGTGGGTACCCTATCATCTGAGCTGTGGTCTCAAAGTCTGGAATTACTCTCTTGGGTGCTGATGGCTGTGGAAATCTGTAGGCCTTACTGACACTATCTTGATGGACACCTAGGCTTGTCTAAAATTTTAACCTTTTCGAAATCTCTGTTCTTACCAGACACTAGAGCAGCATCTGCAAAATTGTGTTGGTGCCACACAAGTCAGAAGGATGGAGTTGAATGTCATGCAAAAAAGTCTGCTGTTGTAAGACTTTAAGACAAACTAATCTTGAGTTAATGACCAAACCAAACGTCTCCACCCTCTGAAACTGAACAATTCATTGCCTTCATGCCAATGGTTCTCAAACATTTTTAGACTGACGGCACCCCTCCATAACTGTTCAGAATTTAATAGCATCTCATTTAAAAAGTGATTTATTTCTAACAGTACTTACGTTCTTGTACCCCATGGCACCTTTAAAAGAATCCCATGGAGTGGTAGGGCAGACTGCAGTGGGCAGAGGTTCCTGGCAACCTGATTAGGGGTACTGCATGATATTTGAAGCTGGCAGGAATTGCTTGGCAAGGCAGATTGTGGAGCATGTAATGGGTCATTAGACCCCCTGAAGTATCTCTCAGCCCCACAGGAGGTGGAAGGGGGTGAGAGTGGGTACTGTTACAGAGGTTGGGTTTGGGTGAGGGCATCGGGGCAAAACCATGCTGTACCTCACTCTTTCTGCTCTCTTCCCCCTCCCTGCCCCTTATCTGTATCTGAGGGGATAAACAGTCATTACAGCTGTTCCTCCAAAGACTAGATGCTAGTGACTGGAGTCAGTCTTCCCCATGGTTCCTCTCACCAGCTCTGGGAGCCTGGGAGAAGCAGAGGAACAAGGTATACTGAAAAAGTGTGGCCTTGTGGCAGACTGCACTGCTTGGAGCACAGGGGCTGTCAGTGCAGGAGCTGCTGGTGGGTAGTGGTTCTTTTCAGCTCAGCTTGTTCTCTTACTCCTCCCATGCTCCTGGAGCTGGTAGGATGGGCTGCAGGGAATAGTGGCAGAATAATAGGGCAAGTGCAAATGTGTGGAGGACCCAGCACTTACCTCCGCTTACAAGGCCCAGGTTATTCCCTCATGTATAAACCATATCTAAAATTAATGCCCTATTTACAATGGCTGCATTATCTTGTATTATCTGTTGCCCTTATTATAGAATTATATTGGGCAAAACATATGTAACTTTAGGGAACAAGGCATTTGTGATCTCTTGCACCACCTGCGAAACAATCAGGATTTATTGGGTGGTTCATTTCAATAATACTCAGCCTTGTCAGTGCTTTATATCATCATCATAAAATATTGTCCTTGTGAACTGTACTGATTGCCAGGTTTGGTAAAAACAGTCAAGCGTGAATGAGAAGAATTAAATAACATTTATTATGTAGCAGTAGCTAGGCCTCTGCAGACCCTTTTGTTTCTCAGAAGATGCTCACAAGTTGTGTAGGCAGTAGGGCTGTGTGAAATTTCATGGGCCATTTCATTTTGACACTGTTTTGACTAATTTTGAGCTTGAAACAGTGGCATTAAAATGAACTGAAGGGCTTCGACACAGCCTCAAAACAAAATGAGGCTAGTCGAAATGTCTCAAAAGTTTTGAAACATTTCAAGTTTTGAAGCAGCCAGGTGGTGGGAGACAGGGAAGAACCAGGGCTGTGCTCCCAGCAGCTCCAGGCTCAGCCAGGCAGGGAGCACAACCCTGGCTCTCCCCATCTCCCATGGCTGGGCTGTGGGAAGCCGATCACAGTACAGGGGAAGGAAACTGAGCCAGGCTGTGTTCCCTTTCCCAGCACGACCATTGACCATGGTTGCGCTGGGGTTGGGAACTCAGCCCATCTGGGTTGAGTTCATTCCCCCAGCCCGATCATAGTGCTGGGTGGGGGAACTCAGACCAGCCCCAGTTCCCTTCCCTGACTGATCCAAGGGGTGGGGAGGGAAACTAAGTGATGGGGCTCAGTTCCCTTTCCCAGCTCCCTGGCCCCAGGTAGCATCCCTCCTTCATCTGGCAAGCAGATGTGGGCCCACAACCCTGGGAGGACTGGCACAGCCCCTACAGCCCCCCACGAGGTTGGGCCCTGATCTGCCTGCCGGATGAAAGAGGCTGTTTTGGGCTTCCCCATTATAGCCTATGGGTGAAACGTCAAAGCAGCCTCAAAACAGCATCACTGTTTCGACAAAACAAAATGGAACAGCAGTTTTGAATCAAAACAAAATTTGAAATGAAACACACTTCCATCAAAACCTTGAAACGCAAGTCAAAACGGAAGGTGCCATTTTGCACAGCCCTAGTAGGTAGTATAGGATCTAAAAATCTTATAAAACTGGCTCAAAACTGGCTCTTATGTGGAAGTTTCTTACCTACCAACATGGAGGTTGGATCTGGGCCCAAATGAACACAGGCAGTTAGGTAGGATAATAGATGCTATGTGTTCTTTCTTATTTCTGTTAGTTTTGTCCATGTCTGTGCAGTTTTGTAATTTTCTTTCTGAGGCTACTGTAGCATACAATATTACTGGCAAGAAAATCACCATAACTATGTATTTTCACCTAGTATTGTATGATTTTGGTAGGAATGGTAATAAAATTTTACACTTGCAATCACGAGACCTCTGCATCAAAATGAATTGCTTGTTTAAAACTGAGAATATACACACTACAGTCTTGGCTAAGTGGTATGTATTCTGTGAGTGAAAAAGAAAAATGGAATATTTAATATCCAGTCTATACTTGCAAATGAGCTTCATGCAGAATCATTTAGTAGAAAGCAATCAATAATCAAACTGTGACAACCGTAACTGAACACGGTCAATTTGTACACTGAAAATTGTCTAAATTCAGCAAGTAATTTTTGCTATGTATCATTTGCCCAGCTCTAAAAATGAACTGTCAAAGAACTTTTATGAGCCTCTTAGATGAATCCAGCTTGGGTTCAATGAGAACTCTTGGTGATGGTTTATAATTATATGTTAGTCACTTTGTATTTACATAGCTAACCATCCTTTGCCGTGTTATCTGGGTGACTGACAACACTGAATATATCTTTCCTTAAAACACCATTTGAAGTAGGGCAGGGCTACTGTCACCATTTTACAAGGGGGAGCAAGCACAGTGAGCCAAATTCTTAAAGGTCTTTAGATGCCTAAATTAGTAAATCACTAATTTAGTTAGTAACTGAAGTTAGTGGGTACTGGGCACCTAAACCCTTTTTTTTAAAAATGGACCACTGGAACAAAGGCCCAGATCCTCAAAGGTATTTCAGCGAATAGCAGAGAAGTCATGTACCTAAATACCTCTGAGGAGGTGAGCCTGTGTGACTTATCCACAGTCATCCAGCCTGTGGAAGAAAAGGGACTTGGTCCCATGTCTGAAATTCCATGTGGATGAGAGGTAGGTACTCCCAGCATGGGGACAGCTCTCTCCATCCAGCAGAGTTTGAGCCTGGTCCCAATCTCCACATGGCTTGGCAGCAGCTGCTTCCAGAGCCAGGACAGCTAGCCCTGTGGAGATTGGGACCAACCCTTTTTGTCCCCTGCTAGTTCAGGGCTAGAGCCTGGAGCTCTCCCTGGCTGCTTTAGGGGGGCAGGAACAGATTTGGACTGAACTGCTCCCATCAGGAGCAAATTTGCTCCCAATGGGCACAAGTTCAGATGTGTGTCCAGGAGCGCTTTAATGAGCCTAAGTTTTCTGCACAGAAAATTCGGGCCCATTAATTTTATGCATAGATGTGCCCCGAATGTTTTATTCACATTGGCCACACGCAGAAGACAGATTATTCTGATTAGAGAGCAAAGGAAATTGAACAAAGAGCTCTAGAACACACAGCTTTGCTAATGTGGATACTTCTGGAGCTTGGTCACTCAAGGAAGAAAAGAGCCTGATGAGCAAAAGCTACTGTTTCAGCTAAAAAACCAACAGAAGATAACTTTTTCCTTCCATGATAACTGTCTAGCACTGTTGACATTCATTTTTAAGTACAAGAGGTATCAACTATTTCTCACATCCTTAACATCATCCCCTAAGCTGCTACATCATTTTCCTTGATTTTATTTTATTTTTTACAGAAGAGTTTCCTGCTTTGGGGGGGTTTTATACAAGTCCCTTTCATTTTCTGATGTATCCATTTTCACCAAATTGTTCTCTTTTTATCTCAGTCTGAAGCCCATTTCCATTACTCAGGATAAAACTTTATTCTTTCAAGACTTTTAAAAAAAGCTGGAGAAGGAAGAAATAACCTTTTTAAATTAGCAGCTGAAAGAAAGAGGTATTCATTTTGCTTGCTATGCATCCTGAAATGCAGGTTGTTAAAAATACACATTGCATTACAGAGCGATCAAAAATTATGTTTGACATTCAACTTTTGGACTCAGATTGACATTTTCAAGTTTCTCACAGATTATGTCCCACTGTGAAGTACAGCAAGTGGGTGCCTGAGTATCTTAAGTATTAATTCACTATTCTTCCATTTTGAAAAGCTGAACAACATTTTAAATTGTAACACGTTGGAAATATGATTTGTATCTTACCTTCCATGGATAGAAAAGTTTACAATGCAGGGAATGTTTCCCACCAGAGGACAAACTGTACCACTAACTCAAGCAAAACTCCCTCTGAAATCAATATTTTTCTATGCTGAGTTCCACCAATGTAACTGAAGGGATTCTTTTAACATATTTAGTCAGACTAGTGCAAGAGATTAAAGAAAGCTGTGAGGAACTGTGTGCTGGATATGGTCTCATACTGATGGTATAAAGTTTAGTTTCCCCCGTTCTTTACTGGAATAGGAAAAGAGTGACTGTCATACTTGCATTCTGGATGTTTGGTGGATAGGTTCAAGATATTAGAAGTTCTGAGATAAGTAACATAACTAATGGACATAAGGAAACTTAAAAAGAAAAGTGTCAATCTCATCTATGCAGAATTTGGGTTGGTCTGAGGCTGTGGAACCATCTTCCTTTAGGTATTAGGGAGATTATTCTGCTCCAAATGAAAGTTGTACTACTTTGTCAAGCCATTCCTTGAGTAGAAAACAAATTAGTGGGCTCATTGACACATGCATTAATGCACTTTCCCTAATGCACATTTAATTTAGTACCTACAGGTGCCTATACACAAGCGCTGAAGTTGCTCTGATGCGTGTGGCAATTGCCATGCTCCAGCAGCCTCCTGCATCTTGTGTACCAGCATCCTCTCGCTTAGAAATGGCGGTGGGAGTGCTTGAACTAAAGCTCATCAAATGAGCTTTAGTATAAGCATGAGGATGCAGATACAGGAGAGATGGAGACACTTTAATTAGAGTGCTGCGCCTCCCCTCCTGCCCTGGAGCATGTGTAAGAGTGCCCTCCAGTGTGAGATAATAAATGAGCATTAGGCTGCCCTAATGTGCAGTACTGAAAGCGCACATTTTAAAAATGATGTTTAATTCGCAGCAGCCTATTTTACTGCATATTAGTGTAATTACATGTGGGCTTTAATGTGCAGTAGCCTATTTTACCGCACATTAAAGCATCAGGTAAAAAACTATGCAGATGTACCCAGTGAGAACAAAATACGTAGGATGATGAGAGTCACATTGACTAACGCAGGTGCTCCGACCCTGTAGTGAGCAGCTCTGGATAATGATCCATAAAGAAGAGGGACAGTTTGGGGAAATTTGTAGTGTGACCAGAAATAGCTTTTAGCTATAACTTTTTTTTTTGATCACTTGTATAAAAAATGGAAGAGGCAAGCTTAAGGAAGTAGCTCCATCTCGCATCTGAATACGTTAAAACTTGGGTGGAATTAAAATCCAAAACTAGGTGCAGATCAGAAATTCATATCGGTGCCCTATGACAACTTTTCTATAATTATTGAAAGAAAACACTGGATTTTAGATACCAAATGCGCCCTCAGGAGGAATTACAGGATCCTAACATTGAGGCACTATTTTTAATTAACTTCTCAAAAACAACTACATTCAGTGGGCCAGTGACTTTGAAGAAGAGTAGTCTTAAAACACATCTTAAGTAACATTACAGGATAATGAGGCAGACAGCATATGCTTCAAAACAGTGTGACACTGTGGAATACAATAGGCAGATTAAAGCAATTGGACCCATCTACTTCTCAAGCGTTGGTGAATAAAGAACCCAAACAGTGTTTGCAGTTTCCTTTCCCTCTTCTCCACAGAAAGGGAATATGTTAAAAACAACCATATCTGCATGGCTCAGGATTTCCAAGGAGCCATGGTCTGGTGCCTGTAGGGGCACTGGATCCCTTTCAAAACTACCAATGGGATGCAGTGTTGGTAGCACCCAAGTATAAGTAAAGCAGATACTAATTCAGATCTAGCTTTAAAATGTACTAAAGTCAAAGGGGGGTTGGATCTGTGGTTTATGCTTGGCCCAGTATAAAGACTGAGCCTGTTTGCAAGGTTGGGATTGGGTTTACAGCCTTGGAACCCAAAGTCATGGGTGTTTTGGGTTGACTTGGAGCATGCTTATCTCTGCTTTTTTAAGTCTTAGCATTTCTGGTTGTGTATGGCGATGGAAACACCAAACAATAGTGTAAGGGGTTGCTTCTCTAGTAATACCAACCCAACTAAACCTTGAAGCCTTGAAAAATGCTGGGAGAAAGTTCTTATGCTGGTGACATTTCCTTCCTGGAGCGCTATGGAAGTGTTTTATCAAAACATCCAGTCATTTACCCAAACTAAGCTTGAAGACTTAAGGTGAGAGTCAGCCCCAGAGTAGGTATACATAGATTACTGTCCTTTTCTCACCCCAGCTGAATCTCACCTTTTTTTCACTCCCCTGTTCCAACGCACACAAAGCCCTTGGTGAGACTTGCTGTTCACAACTTTGAGCTGAAGCTCATGCTTCCCACTTCCACCAGCTCTGGCATATTTCTCCCAACTAGGATATGTGCTTTTATTAAAACAAATACAGTCTTTAGCCTAGTGAACTCTGACGTGATCATTCCTGTTTTTGTTCCTTAAATTGTTTTCTTACAGCCCAGAAATAATCCCTGGCAGCAGAATTTGCAAAGTTACAACTCTCCCTCTTCCTTCTCTCTCCACTGCAAACAGCCCTCTGAAGCACAGCAGGCTCACAGCATTGTTGTTTAACAACAACAACAACAACAAAAACTAGCTTGTTAACAGGCATCTACAAACCCTCTGCTTACATCTTCCCAGTAGTTTTGCTGATCTAATTAGCGGTGCAGAGAATTAAACTGCAGCCTTCAAGACCAACCAACACACTCCCCATGAGAGCGCTTCAGCTGTAATGCTATTTAAATATGAAATAGCTCCTGTCCTCAGCCAGAGTTGAGAAGGCATAAGACAGAGAAAGTTGTAATTACTAGAAGTGATTAAGAATTGCTAGTTACTGTCAGACTACAGAGCTGCTTTGTGCAGTCCCCACTAGAGAAGAAGGACGCAGTCTTTGGGCTCTGCAACTAGGATGGGGGAGCTGGTTCTGGAACGCAGCATTTTATAACCTCCATTTAATCACTTGGATGGCATAGTTGTACACCTCTGGCCTCTAAGGTTTAGGATAGAAAAGCTCAATTCTGTGCTATGTGTCATGGACCTGGGCCGCAAGTTCTTTGGAAAATTTGATGGCAAGTTCTTTGGAAAACGTGAATTCTAGTCCCATCATCAATGTTAAGGTACCTAATGAAGAAACTTCATCTGCTAATTCTTTTCACAATACATGGTTTATAACAGTTACATGGTGAGGATTTAAATGTTTGTGTAATGGCTAGGAAAACCCTATCCCTTCCCAGGACACAGTTACTTATTATGGACCAGGAAAGGTAAGCTATGTCCCGTTTCCCAATGAACTGCACAAACTTCATGCTGCAACAGAAAGGAGTGCCAAGGCCCTCACCAGCCATAGGCAATACATGTCCTCAGCTTCTAGCAATAAGCCATCAGCTTTCCTCCATCTAATCACTGCAAGCATCTGGCCCTGATCTTAAGCTACTATTTTAATTTTTAGCATGGCCTTAAGATGTTGTATTTATTGGCTAAGAGCTCCAATCTCAATGGTGATACAGTGGATACTTGCAAAAAGGAGCCTCTGCTTTGTCACCCCCCTCTTAAATATTCCTCTTCAGGCAGATCCTGTATCTACTCTGCTGTCTGTACTGTAACTGATGTTTTGGAGTAACACTCTCCTCAACAAGGCCTTTACATATATCTTCCTGGAACCCCTGCTTGTCTATTCCTCTTTTTAAATCTCACATTGTTTTCTGATCTCTATTTTTGTGAGCTATTTGCTATCCTTAATGTTTTCCTTTCTTTCCTTTCTCCATCCTTAAGAGGCACTGGACCGCTGCACCAAGGTGAATGTCATCAGGAAGGGTGATACCATCACACTTACCCTCTTGCACACACTCCTGGCCACACCTCCATGCTTTCTCCAAGCACATGCTTAGCTTCTTCACAGTCAAAAAACCCTTCCTTGACTTCCTGGAAATTCACCTACAACAGACAAATGATCAAACGTACCTTCACATACTTGTGTTGAAAAGTGGACTGCACTGTCAGGTTCTTGCATCAGATGATTTGCATCCTCTACCACCAATTCACCATCATTTTCATTTGGGTTATAGTTTGTGCTTATAAACATGTGAGCGGTCCTATTGGGTCAGAAAGCGAACTATCCAAGCAATACAATAATTGTTTAAAGCACCAATTGATTGGCACCTTTTGCAGTAGCGGGAAAGAATGACCTGGCTCAGGTTTGAGGCAAGCCAGCACTATGCCCCAGTCACCACTACCACTTCTCCCTGCTGCTTGGCCGTGGCATGAGAGAAGCTCCTTGCTGCCTGGGTGCAACACAGGGTGGGTGAAGCCTTTCGGTACTGAAGCCTGCCCCTGCCACCAGGCTGCGGCATGGCTCAGGTGAAGCCCCCACTGTTGAGTGCCATCAGTGTCCTCTGCTACTGAAGTCCCTCAGGTCCCTGGGGCAGACCCAATCACTACAGGGGCTGGATCCAGCCTGTGGGCCATAGGTTGCTAACCCCTGGCTTAAAGCACGATGACGAAGCCTGACTATTTCAATCAGATCTGCTTAAAATATGGTAATCTTCACAGATATAGGAGAGGCGTGTGGCTAAACCTGTAGATGGTCACTTAGGAGAGTTGGGTTTAATACCTAGGCTTGCAACAAACATCATGGATGTGTCCACAGTTCAGCTCCCATAGACATTGCAGAGCTAGCTCTGATACTGCTGTCAGTATAGGCAAGGTAGAAAAAACACTCCATGTAGGCTAACCAGTTAAGCATTTACTCAGCTTCTGGGTGAATTGTGCAGCTTGCACTGAGGTTTTAATGCTGTGAATACAATGTTCTCAGTACCTGAAATAGGTAGGTTACAGTTTAATGTGTGACCTGAGATAAAACCATGGAGATGCCCTGTGCCTCCAAGTGCTATCTGTCAAGTCAGGGCAATCCTTTATGCCTTCCCTGTTTAGACTGAGATCACTTTACAGCAGGGATAGTCTCTTGTAGATGTCTATACATCTAGCACAAGTAGGTCCTAATCTGAGCAGAGGGGCACTGCCAAAAAAAGGTTAAAGTTCCACTGGTATCTAGATGGTGTGATTAAGGCCCACCGGTTTCTGTAGTCAACATGACACGAGGCAGCATGAGGCCTGGCTGCCTTTGACACCCCTTCCTGAATGACTGGGTACCTATTTACAGCTAGGCCAGCATGCGGTAGCCTTCAGGATGGGTGTGGAATGAAGTGGGAATTTATACCTCTGGACCCATAGTGAAATATCGCCACTGCTCTGCCACCACATCCCTTCAAGTACCACTATAATGTAAATACAAATGCACAGGGTTTGCTTGATAAGACTGAAGCTTCCTGGAGAAAGATGGATGCAAAATTGGAGCTCTAATTTGTTCTGGATTGAAGCCAAGTCCAAGAAAGTCAGGACGTTAGGTGCACTGAATTTTGAAGAAACAAGGAGTGGAAGCAGTAGTGGCCTTGGCCATTTTTCAGTTCTTTCAAGTCAAGATAGATTCAAAAAAGTCTCTTGCAAGACACCGTATAATATGGCTGAGTGCTGAAGGATTTGCATCTTTTAGGAGACTCAGCCAGCAAATAGAAAAGAGTTTAAAACAGACAAGTAAAAAATACTAAGTCCAATGGGACAAATGCCAAAGCAGCAGAGCAGTCATGCAGAGTGATGGTGGCTGGGGAAGGGATGGATAGTTTAGTGTAGAAAAATCCCTCATGTCATGACCTCTTATGATTGCAGTTAAAAGGAGACAGCAGGGGGCAAGAAGCATGAGTGAGAAAGACATCACTAAAAGCAGAAATGAAGTACTGGGGAGGTGCAGAGGGGAAGCTGGGTCAGGTCTATTTTTTTGGCCCCAGAAATACTTTCACCCCAGACACTTTGTGCTTTGGTGCATCAGAAGCCAGGCTGGAAGCTGGAAGAGGTGGTGTTTGTTCTTTCAGCTACTGGGTGACTGTAAGCAAACCACTTTTCATCTCTATGATACTTAGTTCCCGTTGTAAAGGACCTTTGGGTCCTGTGACTAAGCACTACCATATTATTAATGAACAAAACACAGGAGCTAGGCACCAAGTGCTCTTGAATTTAAACACTAGTTTTGACATTGTCTCTCTCAGGAATGGATGGTTGGCAGCATTATGCCTTCACTCATCACTGGCAGCCATCAGTCTTGGGAGACGGTGGGAATTGTGCCGTTGGTAGGTTACTGGGTATCACCACACCTTCCTGAGTGGCTGAGGAGTCTGATGCATGATGGACAGACCCTCCAGCAAGTTGCACATACACATTTGGTTGAGCTTGTACTGGCACACGCCGAGTATCGTTTCGCCTTGCCTGCCTCTGACGCCTCTTCTCTAGCTCATCATTGACTCTCTCAGTCTCAAAGAGACATAGGCCCTGCTTCACTAATACAGAAAAATACTTTTTTTCCTTAAAAAGCATAGCTGAGATGTCATTCTCTTCTTGTTCTAGGTATTTGTAAGATGCTCCTTACTTCAACATCTGAATATTCTAACTCAGGGGATCACTACAATAGCTGGATTTTAAAGAGGTGGCTGTTTAAACAGCTAATGCAGATTTTGGGGCCATTTACCATAGAAATGCATAAGGGTAGATAAAGCTCAGGCTTTAGTAATAGGTTGTAGACATCATGAAAGAATTCTTCATGGATCCATGCAAAATGATTGCACAATTAACCCAGTTCACTGTACAAAGATATTTGGCGTCTTTTCCAGGAGCTTGTGTGGAGTTGCTTCCAGAAAAGGACACTTGAAGAGATCCAACTCATATAATTACAACTGCAGTCATCGTATCCTGAGTGCTCTTCAAAGGCTGAACAATATCTTAATACTGCACGGGCAGATCTTATGCCTTGGGTCTTAATTCCTCTTCTTTTGCAAGCTCTCCAGTTGTTTCCCCACACAACTCCCTGAAGAGCAGAATCTGTGGGGATTTGTCTCCATGACCTTCATGAACATTAATGAGACTCATAGCACATTCCCTGAGAAGAACCACATGAAGCATTTACCAATGATTTGGTCAAGTGGGCACTTGAAACCTAAGCTTTGATGTAATCTCCTTAAAGGGTCTTTGACACTAGAACAGCATGAAAAAGAAGAGGGCTTTTAAACAAGAAAAGCAATTCCTTTGCGTCTAATTTTCTTTATTCCCTTTGCTATTAATGAAGATGTTTGGATTGTAGAATAAGAGCTTTCTTCCCTACCTCTGTGCCTTTGATTCTGCAATGGACTCACACCCCCATGCTCCCATGTTTGTGTATCACACGCTCTGACTCACAAACAAGAGAGGTATTTTAATCTAGCAAAAAGGCACTGCACTGCAGGTCAGGTTTCCCTGTGGAAAGGGGTGGGGGGCTTATTCACTTTGGAAACAGGGCAGGAACAGGTGCCCAGTAAAATGTCAGGGAAGAGAGAAATGAGAGGAGAGGGGAGCAGTACCCTAGCCCTGATTTCCATTCGCCCAGCATGAAGGTACGATGAAGATAGCCTCATCCATCTGGTCTTTTGGGTGGACCCCTGCCCTCATACAGGCACAGAGTTTTGTCCATACAAATCCAATAGCGAAATGAGGTGTGCATAAGGTTTGCAGAATCAAGTATCCCTTTTACAGATGCAAGAATATTGAAGGCACTTTCCTGGTGCTGCACAGACCTCCCTCAAACTCCTCACTCTTCTAAATGTGAAAGTCACCCCCTGGTAAGAAAATGCCTTGCATCTTGGCAGCCTGAGGTCATAAATGACTGTTTCTCTCTCTTTTCTCTAAACTTTTTTTCACGGCTCTTTTCTGCCATGTGAGTTTGCATGTAAAATTAACATTTAAACTCAGGTGCTCTTAAGTGCTGACATACTACTGCCAGACAAGATGAATACCAAAGCTGAAGAGCCCCTCAGAGCGAGCAGCACAGCTGATTCTGCCAGCCTAAGCAGCAGGAACATGACAGATTCAAGGAACATTCACTGAACTATTGAACAAGAACAAGTTGCCCTTTTTGGGTTTTTTAAATTTAATTTTATTTATTTATTTTTTGCACTAAGCATGTAAAAACAAGTCCAGGTTATCCACATACCTAAGCGCTTTGGAAACTGCTCATCATCTAAGTCGACAGTTGGCAAGCGATCCCTGATCTGTGTGACTTCAGAGCACAAATGCCATTGAAACTCAACTCCTAACCCACTTTGGCCCAGTCCAACCCCAAGAATATATGTACTGTGGGAAAAGTAGAAACCATTAATGAGCAAAAAGGTGAGTTTTATTATTTTTGGGCCCAATCCTGTTCCTGTTACTCTAGTGGGGGAGGTCTATCAAAGCATTTCTGGCTTAAGAGGACATAGGAATTACTGACACATATAGGGCCAGATTTGATTTTCTTGAGCCCCTAACTGTGATTCTGTTACATCCTGCTTGATTCACTGAAACACAGTTAATACAAGTGGTTCTTCTTCCTCATTGCTGCTTGTTTGTGACTTAAGGATCAGATAATGGTGTGCTATAAAAGGAAATGCATTAATGGATTTTCAGGACATCAATGGTGGAATAAAATCATGTTTAGGCACCTCAATCCACTTACACACAATATATGGAGTAAAATCCAGATGAAGACATCTGCATTCTAGCCCTGCAGATATAAATTGTGTGCTCCCTCCCCCAGCAAAGGCAGTGGGTATTTCATTTGTTTGCATGATATACCATAGACAAGGATCCAAATATTCACAAAGAGTAAGACCTTACAGTGGGTGTGAGGTGTTTGGTCCCTGTATGTTTCCTGGAGTGGCATAAAGAGCCCTTAGTGTGAGGAAGAAGCTGATTCAAGCTTTTTCTTGCCTGCATAATTGCCTAGCTTTGGTATTATACAACATATGGGGCACATCCAGACGAGCGTACACATGCCTCTTGCCCTGTCTCAAACCCCTTTGAGAAGGGACAAGAGGCATGTGCAGGAACAAAAAAATGTTCCCCTCACTGCAAACTTGCAGCATGGGGAGAAGGTTAGACCCCTGGATATCTAGGGATCAAAAAAACCCCAAAACACTCCACAGGGAGTCAGTCCTCCAGAAGAGTCGCTCTGCTTTCAGCCAGAGCATCTCTTTGGTGCTCCTGCTGCTTCCAGCACTGTCCAAGGTAAGTAAGGGAATGGGGAATGGGGGTGGGAGGGTTATGGGCGTGGGTGGGTGTGAGAGGTGGCAGGGGTGTGTGTGACATGTGACCTGCTCTGGTGCAAAGCCAGACTAGCAAGCTGCATGGGGCTGCTCCAGGTCCTGCTGTGAGCCACCTCCCTGACAGGCACAGCGGGGCTGAGGCAGGACCTGGCACAGTGTGCAAGGACTGTGTGCCAGGCCCAGCCAGGTCCTGCCAGCCCTGGGGCCCCTCTGCTCCCTGGCCAGGCCGGTCCCATAGTGGCAGGATCTGGTGCAACATGCAGGGACCATGTGCCAGGCCCAGCCAGGTCCTGTCAGCCCTGGGGCTGCTCAGTTGGGCTGGTCCTGCAGTGCACGTTCTACACATCCACACACCCACCCACCTTCCTCCACATCCCTTACTGCAAACACCACATCCCCCCCATCACACACCCATCATGTGTGAAGAAAACCAAAAGCACACATCAACACATATAGGTATTTTGAATGTATTTTATCATGATGACAGAGACACTGGTAGGCTTCCAAATTGCTTTAACATTGTAAATATACCAATAAAGCATTACCCAACTGATCTCTCTCTCTCTCTCTCTCTCTCTCTCTCTAGATGTGTGTGTGTGCATGTAGACTGGTCTTTTGTTTTAATTGTGGAAGAACATGGATTTGGGGGTATTTCTGAAAATGGATTTGGGATGCTGCTGCAATGGTCCAGCTGGCACGAGGGGTAGTATCCCCAGGTACCAACTGGCTGGGCCCCAGAAGCTCCTGAGAGCAAATAGCCCTGAGCTGCTTGCTAGGGCAGCTTTTTGTATGTATGGGGCCAGGACAGGGAAGCTTTTTATGCTGCTAGGGACAGCACAGGTGCTGGCCCCAGTCTCTAGCTCCCCCTGGCTGCAGATCCAGGAGGAGCCAGGCAGGGTTATTTTGCTCCAATTGGCACAATTTGCTCCACAACAAAGTGCATGTCCAAGCACGTGCGCTGAGGCAAAAAGTCCCAGCTCAGATTTGCACCACTTCTGTTTGAGCTGCTGCAAGTGCATGTGCAGACATCCCCACGTGCAATATCAGCCCTAATTAGTAATCAGAGCTTTCTAGAAGGTACACATTAGTGGAATAACCTTTATATTGGCTCACATCTTGAGGACACAAAAAGGACCTTTCAGGCTGAACATGAAAGGGTCAACAGGCTCTTCCTTACACACTTTGCACACTGTAGACTAAGACCATACTTAGGCTTGTGGGTAATATTAACTTAGAAGTCTTTAGCCATTTCTTTAAGCCTCCTCCAGTTAGAGAGTCTGCACACTTTATGACTTAAAGAAATAATCATTTTCTGTGGGACCTTCCCAGCTTGCTTCGAACTTTGAACACAGACTTGCATGTCAGCATGACCCTGGGATACTAAGTGTGAAGCTACTGGTCAACAAGAACAATTTGAAACCTAACATGGACTCAGTGTCTGAAATTATTGCAGCATTTGATATTCTGTCCCATAATAAGAAGACCAGCAGGGAGAGAGAAGCCTTCTTATCTCCCATCCAGGTGAAGGAGTGAAAGGAAATGGAGTTGGTGACAGTCTTATACATGTCTGAAGACATTCTTATTTCCCTCCCAGAGGATCCTTAACAATGACAGTGCATTGTTTCTCAAAGCGATTTTTGCCTTGCAAAGGATCTAACCTCTAGGAAGGCATTTCAATGTCCCATGTTTTGTGGTTACCCTTAAAAGAAAATGCCAGAAGTTTTAACCAGACATTACTGGCTTTTTATTTGCTATTTCATCCAGCAGAAATGTTGCATATGCTGCAGCAATCTTATCTACATAACTAGGCCCAAAGCTCTTCACATACTCAAACCATTTTTATGTGCAATTGCTTAGTGCTATGGATGCACCTCATGCATGATGAATATTGGAAGTGCTACTGTTGCCTGTACAAGATCCCAAAACATTTTACTTAATATGTTTTACTACAGGTCTCAAAACATATTATTTAAAGGAGCTTGAGTGCCATCCACATTTTACTAATTTCAGTGATAAAAAGTGATGAGTTAATGTAGTTCCTCAGATGGGGAAACCAAGTGATAAAGAGATTACATGATTTACCTAAGGTCTTATGACAAATTAAACTCAGAACTGATATCTTCCTGATGCTCCATCCTTTTACGCAATAGCTAGCAGGTGCAACAGATAAGAAGGCACAGATCATAAAGGAGAACTATGAGGGGTCCCTAAGGACAACTCTAAACAGAGAACCAGTCTACCATATGGTCCAGGAGTACATTCCCATGAGTGGGAATGAACATTTCCTCAGGGACAAATAGCACAGGCACATATTTGTGCTGCTTCTAGTTGTCCCCAGGCCTGCCCCTGCATGCGTGCTCTGGCACGCGGCAGATTGCCCCAGGTGGGGTAGGGGAGGCTGGGGCCAGCATCCGGGCTGGTCCCAGCAGCCTTACTTGGAGTCCAAGGGGCCTTGCAGGGCTGCAGCGGTGGTGATATAGGCATGCGGAGCCAGCTGGCCGCTGGGACATGACTCTGTCTGGCCAGGCTCCAGTTTTGGGCAGTGCAACCTGCAGCCATGTGTGATGTGCCTCCCCCCCAGCCCCCCATGAGACACCAAGATCTCAGTGAATGCATACACACACAAAGCATGCAGTTTGCGTGCTGCAAACCGCACTTGTGCGCTCATGGGAATGTGCCCTAGAAGGCTTTTCCAGGTTGGCACTATATATTACTAGAGGAAAAGAAGAATGCTATAGGTCACCCTGAGATCTGAAAACCTAGGTTCACTTTCTTTCTCTAATTCACACTTTTTGGCTAAGTTACTCGGGGCTACATCCTGAAGGCCCTTTGGTGCCCTGACAGCTAATGGAAACTTCCTCCCTGTTAGATGCTCAGGTGAATCATTTAACACATGGAGACAATTAGTACTTAAGAGAGAGACCATCAGAAACCAGAAAAATTAAGAGTTGTTAAGCTAGCACAGGGTGAAATTCAGAAGAAATAATGAGGCTAATAGATCTGACGTTTCCAAAGATAGGTGCTTATCTCTACTCAGGCAAACTTCTCCCTCCACTTAGAAGCCCGAAGAGTGACGGTTCTCCTCTAGTTACTTATTTGAACCTGGTTTTCCTGTTCCAGGGAGGGGGTGGAGGGATTAGTGCCTTTACAGAGGATGCATATGACTTGAATTTATAACCCTGTTCCGCCTTGATTTGGAGGAAAGATTTGAACAACATCCAGGGGAACACTCCAGTGCCTAATCTCCTCCTGGTTCACTTTTACTCACCCGGTGTGTCCTTTGTGCAGCTGCATCAAGAACAGATACTTGGTAATCATGCATATAGTCTCAGTTTTGGCCCCTCACTTCAAGAAAGTTGTGGACAAATGGCAAAAACTCTGGCAGAGAATGACAAAAATGATTAGAGGTCTGTGAAACATGATTTACAAGGAAAGGCAGAAAGACCTAGGATTATTTCGTTTGGAGAAGAGAAGACTGAGGGCAGATTTGATAACAGTCATAAAATACCTGAAGGTTGGTTATAAAGAGGATGGATATAGACTATTTTCTGTGGTTGCAGGGAACAGGATAAGGAACAAGGGTCTTAAATTGCAGCAAAGGACATTTAGGTTGAAGTTTAGGAAGAAGTTTTTCCCTATGAGGATGGTCAAGCATGGGGAACAGGCCACCCTCAGGGGCTGTAGCATCTCCATCCTTGGAAGTTTTCAAGAGCCAGTTGTTTGACTAGTGATGGTTTATTCAGGGGATTTGAGCAGGGCATTAGATTTGATGACCTCCCAGTGTCCCTTCCAGCCCTACTTGTCTATGATTCTAATTTGAGAATTTTACTACAGGGATCGCAAGTCTTTCAAATGAGGGAGACCTACAAGTAGTTTGTTAGTTCAAAAATGACATCAATATGCAGGGGGCTTTGTGCATTTCTAGTGAAAGAAACTTAGGTGTCCAAGTCTCCTTGGCACATATGGGTTTAGGCCCAGGCAAGGGTGTTGAGAATAGCACCTAATGCCACTCTTTGAACTTCAGGATGCAGAAAGGTACCTAAATGCTGATGAGGGTCTCGGCCTCAGTTCTCAGTGCTGTGGCTATAGCACTTCCCAACCTTTGTTGTAAAGAAAAATAAATTGAAGCATTGTAAGATAATAGGAACTACAAGTACCGCAGATTGTTTGAGAGTTTCAATGTGTAGCTGCACAAGCTCTGTAAGGGCTGTCTTGGATGCCCGTATCTACCATCCCATAGAGAATCCAGTGGATCCTCCCAAGATTTTTCTCTTTCATGTAGATCATAGGTGTCTGGAAATCCAGTATGAGTCACAGATACAATACCGTATGTCAAGTTCAGTATTTATGTTGGCCTCTTTCCTCCAAACCATCTGCTGCTGTTAGTTTCTGCACTTAAAACAGTCATAAATTGACGTGCCTCTGCATTTATCATTCCCTCTCTGGCCTCTGTTATCTGAGCATGAGAGCTCCTGCTGACATGACTCCCCAGCTGCATACAGTCAGAGCTACTGCCTCTCCACATAAAATTACATTCCCAGCATTAGGATCTCTCCCTGTTATGCTCTGTGATGAGTGAACTTCTGAAAGATATATAGCCTGTACCATCATAGGAAATGCCTCTACTGTAGTCTGTTCCAGCCGAAGGGGCTCTGAAGTTGCCAAAAAGATGGGCCACTGCCAGCCAAGAAATTTGGAAACTGAAGTTGAGTTCCTTGCTTTGCTGCAGACTTGTATGTTAAGCCAGTTACACAGACCCAGATCCACTAAGGGATCTTAGGCACTGCAGCTCCTAATAATTAGATACCTAGTCCTCAGATTGGAATCCAGAAGCCCAGGAGTTATCTAAGCTCTCTGTACCTCCCACAGGTGAGGTGAGCACCTCAGAATAGGGTCAGAAGGCTAAGCAGGGAGCTTGTAATACAGTCATGTAGAGCTACTCAGTGGGATGCACTGAAAACAGAAGTACGTTTTAAATGGCATGCACTAGGGCATGCGTAGATGAAATGGGGGCCCTAAATTGAAGCGGTGGAGTTTTTAAAAAATACTGCTTCAATTTAGGGCCCTTTACACGCCCATATCGTGCACACACCTGACTTGCCCTCCCCGCCCCCGTGCTGGAGAGCCAGGTGAGCTGCTGGTGGGCGGAACGGTCCCTGGGCTGTGGGGGGGTGAGGGCTGATGTTTCCCTCCTTTGCAGCAGTGCCCCCCCCCGCCCCCAATGACATCTGCCCGCATGCACCTGGCTTGGGTGGTCCTGGGGGACACTGCAGATGCAGAGGGAAGCAAACCCCCCTTCTCCCCCCCCAAAACCCAGACTTGTCACTTATCTTGGGCAGAGCCTGCCTTCCCGGGCTGCTGGCAGGCTGCCTGCACGGGCTTCCTGCAGATCCTCTGAGCTTTACAGAGCCTGGTGCTTCACTCCACAGCTGTAGGGTGGCAAACTAAAACTCCTTGGAGGAGTTTTAGTTTACTGTGCTCCAAGTCATTTAAGGCACATTACGCCACTGAATTTGCTACAGCATCTGGAATTCCAGCTCAATGCGGCTGCCGAGGCGTGCAAACACTGACACCATTAAAAGCATTTAACCCCCTTTAGTGTTATGCACACATGCCCCTCGTTTCGTCTACACACAGCCCTAGATATCTCTCATTAGGTTACTGTAAGTTGCCTCTGTTCACTCAGGATCAACAGCCCAGGACCTTCTCCTGTAGTTGGGTTCCTGTGCCCTTTCTTTCAACAGTCAGAGCGGGACTCTCTCTTTTCTTTTTAAATCCATCAGCACAGTTGCTCCCACAGACATGCAGCTCCCTATGGAGCTAGGTCCCTTATCCAGAATCTAGCAGACCCGGATTCAATTCCTTCCTCAGCCTGAGATGGTTCCAAGACATCTCTCCCATCTTCCAAGAATGTGCCGTGGTCAGCAAGTGATCACCTCATCTGTGGGAGAGGAGGAATTTTCACCCCTCCTGCTAAAGTTGTGCACCGTCCAGACGAGAATACAATTCACAGCACCAGACAAAGGACAAGAGTAGGCAGGACTTGCAGCTGAGAGGCCAGGGAGGATGGAGAGGTTCAAGGATGTGCCTGGGGGCCTGGGGCAGCTGCCGCAAACAAGAACAGCAGCAACTTCTATTTGCTGGTGCAAGTGAGTGGCTTCAGTTGCAGACATTTTTTCTGTCCCACCTTCCAAATTAGGGTCTGAGCTAGCTGCCTCAGTTGCCCTGCCCTAGATACACTACTGGAAGGATGAGATATCTTTGTATTCAGCTTTAAACATGCATTGCACAAAGACAGAAGGTGTTTGGAACAGTGTCTCTGAACTCACATCTCCCACATCCTAGACAGCTACTCTTACCAGGAGGCTGCCGTGTTGCTACTACATTTTCCAGTAAACATGATCTTGTAAGCTGGCAGTTGGAGCATGCTCTGAGAACACCCATGGAGCAAGCCTCTCATGAATATCTAGTTTCAGGATCCCGATTAAACTTGGCCAGAGTTAGGTATAGAGCTTCTCAGTCCTGCCTAAATTTTCAGAATTTTAAAGCACAGGTGGGACTTTACAGCCAAAATTGTGAAGCGTGGGTATGTAGAGGATTGGGCTGCAGCGAAGCAGGACATTTTTTAATTGCAATTTTGGAATTAGGCATTACAATTGGCTGGCTAAGCAGCAGCTCTGCAGAAAGAATGTGGGCGTTACAGTGGACAATAAGCAGAATGAGAGCCAACAGCGTGCCCTTGTTGTGAAGAAAGCCAATGGCATCCTGGGCTGAATTAGTAGGAGTGGTGCCAGCAGATCAAGGGAAGTGATTATTCCCCTTTTCAGCATTGGTGAGGCCACATCTGGAGTACTGCATCCAGTTTGGGGCACGTGACTTTTGAGGAGAAGCTGAGGGAACTGGGCTTATTTAGTCTGCAGAAGAGAAGACTTGGAGGGAATTTAGTAGCAGCTTTCAGCTACATGAAGGGGGTTTCCAAAGAGGATGGAGCTGGACTTTTCTCACTGGTGGCAGGTGACCAAACAAGAAGCCATAATCTGAAGTTGTAGCAGGGAAGTTTAAGTTAGATCTTAGGAAAAACTTTTTTTTCAGTAGGAGGGTAATAAAGCACCAGAACAGGCTACAAGGAGAGGTTGTGGATTTTCTCCATCCTTCGAGGTTTTTAAGGCCTGGCTAGACAAAGTCTTGGTTGGGATGATCTAGTTGGGGATGGTCCTCCTAGATGACTTCCTGAGGTCCCTTCCAGCCCTAATTTTCTGGTTCTAATTCTGCTTCAGTCCTTTATTGGATCTGGCCTTAGTGTGTCTGTTGCATTATTCCACCTCTAAAATGGGGATAATAATTAGTGTCCTGCTACACAGGGGTCTTGACATTAAAGATTGTCATGTGCTCAGGTACTATGTAAATGTGGACCCTCTGAGTATCTAAGATGGAAGGTCTAGTTTATCAGCATATTTTCTCAAGGACTTTAGCAGAATGGAAAAGAATTATACACTTAGGCTTTAAGTCCACTTACTTGCCTAACAGGTGGAATACAATTTGCCCTTAAGCGCTACTCAGCATGCCTCATAGTTGTACAATAAGCCCCTTAAGGCTGGTGTACATGTAACGGTTTGTACTGCTTGACCTTCATTGGTTTGACACAGGAAGAAGATGACTCATAACACCAGCTCTAGCTTGGACTCAGTTATACCAGTATGAAAAAGATTTCCTTCTAAAATTTGGGTAATAAGCTACTATGGTAATAGAGATATTTAATAATGATGTAATAGCATAAGCAGATGAGATGTAGAATTATTTTTATTTTGGTAGTACAGCAATATTATATGCATACCCAGGAGAAATAAACTCAGTACAAGAGCATTGTTTAGAGCAAGCTGTAGATTGCAAGGAGGGGATGAATCTTTATATGTAAAGAACGATGCAAGCTAATGGAACTGTATAAATAACTAGTTTATCCATTCCAAGTCATGGAATTTTATTACATTTAGTCATTGTCTGATGGTGTTAGGGAATGATCTGTTGTAAAGTGCAGTGTTTGATATAGATAGAATCCTTTTTATCCATTAGCTATATGCTGTATTTGCCAAAAAAAAATCCATTTGTGTGCGCTAATGATATGGGACTAGCATCGGTGATGTTTCTCTACTATGGGCCTGATCCAAAAACTGATGGGGAGTTTTTCCATTGACTTTGATGAGCATTGGATCATATTTTTTTCAGGCATACAGGATTTAATCCATAGGTTCAGAGAGAGCCACTTGTAGACGCACACAAATCCATTCCGACACCCGCAAGGAGAGGCTCTAGCAAGGTTTGTCAGAATGCATTAGGGGTATGGATATCTGTATCCCACTAAAATATTACCCATTACCTCAGAGAACATCCAGAGCTAGTTAACAAGGTGAAGAAAGTCAGTGTAGTTTGTAGTAAGTAATGTCTAGCTCTACTACTGATCTTTTGAGTGATTCATTACACGTCATCTTGTCAATTTAGAGTATAAATCTTTGAAGGCAGGAAATAAATCTCACAATGTGTTTGCACCATGTGTAGGCCAGTGACTCTTAGCCAGGGTGCTGTGGTACCTGGGTTGCCTTGAGATCCTCAAGGGAGTGGCAAGGTGCCCACAACATTAGCACTGTGAGGTGTGCTAATGATGATTCACAAGATAATCCTAGAGATTTCAAATAGGAATCCATAGCGATACATACATTCTTATTTGCTCTGGTCTTTCTGACACTTTGCAACAGAAAAAGTGTCTATTATTTACCTGTAGTCAAAAAAATGAGTGAAAACTAAGTTTTTGCATTGCCCGAGGGGTGTCTTGAGTCTAATGAGGGGCGTCATGGGTCTAGAAAGTTTGAGAAGCGCTGGTCTAGGACAACGAGACCAACATCTGACTGAGGCCATTAGATATTAGTGCCATACATATAAATAATGATGTATGACATTTGGATGAAAAAATAACCCATGAGTAAAAGACCAAGTTAAATGATCCTTAATTTTGGCCCTCTGTAAAAGGACCAAAACTTCTCCTTCAAATCATTATCTGCAGCCACAGTTTGTTGCTTATTACAATGTTGACATTAAATGCAGTTTCGTTTGCTTTATTTTGCTTTTAATTTGATTCATTTTCTGTAAGTATCACCATCATATTTATAAAGTTTCATTTTATGCTTCATTTAAGATAATAAACATACATAATTAACAGAATGAAACATGCCATGTAGTTTAAGGTCCTTTGTAAAACTCTGTTAAGCCATCTAGCAACATGCTTTTCCTATTTTGCCGTGATTGGAGTGCTATCTAGCTGTTCTTTTGCAGTTAAGGCTAAGTGGTTTCTGTGATTTTCTGTTATCTGAAGGAGGATGATGGACGCAAATAAAAGATTATGTGTGGTATTACAGAACACTGAAACACACCCTGCAAATCAAAGCAATGGATGCTCCACCACTCCGAACGGTTCTTCGGTCTCAAAAGAGCTGTTACTTTGCACAGTACAGTCTTCATATACGAATCAGAGCAGCAATGGAAATGACACTGGGAAAAGGTTCAGGGGAAAAGATACTGTTTGAAGTGTTTCATTATAGCATTAACTGCTGTAAGAATGTGTGTAAAAGGAAAGGAAGTTAAGACGCACAATTTTTTTTTTGCTCCTATTTTACATAGATGGACAAATCAATTGGCTCAATACATCCACAAACAAAAGTGAATTGTTAGGACATTTCTTATGCACATCTTAAAGTATCTTAGAAGTATGGGCGAGTATGTTATTCACAGTGGAGAGAGGCATTACTCTTCTACATCCTAGTGCTTTCACTTCTGGCCCTTTGAAATAGGGCAAGATCACGTGCATTATATAAACAGACATCCTTATGGAAAGACACAGACATTTTAAGATTAGGGGTAGTATTTCCCAAAGTGTCTAAGACTACTTATGAAAGTAGTCCTTATTGTGGTTTATTGCATAGTTTCTCAACCTGTGGCATGTGTACCCCTGGGGGTATGTGAGACAGGCAGGGGGTATGGGGGTACCCCAATACTCTCTCCCTCACCCTCTTTTTCTCTCTCTTGCCCCCTCCTCCTCTCAAAACTATGGCAAAAAATTTGGTGTGCCGTGTGGTGGGCCAACAGGGGGTGCTTCTGTGTTGAGCCAACCACCTCACTGTGCCTGACCACCTCCCAGGCTCCAAGTGCCTCCCTGGGGGCGCCTCACGTCTGACCGACTCCCTTCCTGGAGCTCACCCACTAGCCTTGGGGTTCCACTGCCACCACCCAGGGCTGGGCTTGATTCTGGCTCTGTGCACCCTGGGAAACACAGGCCTAGCAGCCCTCAAGGGTACCTGATTCACTTCAAGAAGTTGGGATGCTTCCTTCAGTCAGAAGCACAAGTAGTGGTCTCCCTTAGTCAGCCGAACCAAGGGGACCCCAAGGCATAATCTAGACCCACTCCCAATAAGTCTCCCACACTAGGTACAAAGGAGAACTTTATTGGTTACAAGGGGTAGGGTTGGACTAGGGGACAGGGGACAGCAATATCAGAGAAATCCCACAGAGCAAACTCCCATGGCTGGGTAGCCTTTGATCACATATCTGAGTTACTGCAAGCTATATATCTAGTTAGATCTCAGGTAGATTACTCACAAGTATCATCCAGAGGCAGGTGGAGATTCCCTCTGGAGGCAGGCAGTTCCTTGATCATGAGTTTCGAGAGAGAGCAAGTTTCAGATGGTCCAGCTCTTCTCTGTCTCTGAGTCTCCCTCATGGCTGCTACCCCCTCCTCTTGGGCAGTCCTAGACTTATATAGCCCTTGTGACCTCATTTACCTGGTCCAGTGGAGACCAGCACCTGTTGGCTGTGGGCCAACCAATTTGAAATGCATCACTAGTTGCTGGGCAGACTGGCAGTTCCTAGCTTCCCAGGGAGCAAGCCCCTCACCCAAGTATGTGATGCCAGTCACATAGGCAGAGGAAGCAGGTTTCCCCCCCTCCCTCAGCAATGTATCCAGCTCACTTTACCTAAAAGATAGGGTAAGGTGTATACCGTCTGCTGGGCCCATCTTAACCAAATTGTCACAGAGTAGAGTTTTTGGGGAGAAACAGAGGTGGCCTTCTGCCACACAGCGCACATTGCGTGGCACTTTAAATTCCCCAGTAATAATTTGGTGAATAATTCAGCCCTCCTAGCTTTAGGCAACATCACCTCAAGCCCAGGTACATATTTGAGTTGTGCTCCCCTGGTGTAAAAGGTGGCAACCCTACCCATACCAGATCAGACATCTGTCATATCATGGCCTTATATACACAGCCCTTCTTCCAATATATAGTACACATTAGTCTGTAAATACAAAATCCCCTGGAAAATTGAGTGTTGGGGTGCTTATTAAAATTTTCAGAAGTTAGGAGCTACTTGCTACTTAAAACACTGGTTTATTGTGCCTCTCAACTCTATAGAAGGAGACACAGAACATAGCAGGAAAGTAGACAGTGTTGCAAGGAATTTAATAGAAAGTATCACTTTGGATAACTATTGAACTGCCCTTTTGCAAACAGAAGAGACGAACTAGAACATGGATTTCTTTATCTTCACGCTGCTGCCTTAATCAGTGGGCCACACTTCCAGAGCAAGAATAAATTCAAAGCTGCAAACACACATAATGCAGTTCCCATGTTGATCCCTTGCTTTATAGGACTAAGGGGCTGTGATGTAGCAAGGACTTTATAGGTGATTTAGAAGTGTAAGTAAAAGATTATTTTTTCTTCTCTGAACATACTGTGCATCTCTCATGGCTTGTTTTTGTCTACTGAACCTTTACTAAAGGGGAATCTGCTTTTCTGTTGCACTGGTGATGCTGTTTTATGTTCAGATGAAAAGGTGCACACTAGGTATGTTCATACTTTTTTTTCCTCTCTGTCTCATGGTGACTTTTTCTTTCTTTCTAAATATCACCTAGAAGTTTCCTTGGTCCTGACCAACTCTGGCTGCTCTTTGTGTAAAGCATCCCTTTCCTTCTCACCACTCACATGCTAATTGCTATTGAAACTCTGCCACTTCAACCTTTTCTACCGGTAGCTTTCCGTTCCTCATGACAAGAGAAGTCAGCTCAAGCTCTCACTGGTCCTACAATCAACAAGCATCTCACTCAAAAGGCAAAACTGTGAAACAAGAGAAAAGTCTCCAATCAGATTTACACTTACTCCCACACAGCTGAATGTAAAGTGCTTCTTAATTTAACTGTCTAGTAGCACAGAGGTAAGCCTTCAGTGAGAGAGCTTGAAAATGTTGCCTGCGTTGGTTCCGAGAGGAAGGAAGAAAAAAAGAAATAAGAGTCATCAAGTAGATGAGTCAATAATCAAGGTGCAGTGCCAGGGAGACTGTAATAAAGTCAATATTCCCTTGGTGACAGAAGAACTGCGATAAGAGAAAAGAAAGCAGGCAGGAGGACAGCGTTCGAGCCAGAAGAGCCGTCATTTTGTGGAAGATTCATAAGATGCCCTGTTTACCCGCCACCAGCTGGTAAAAGCACAAAAACAAGGGGGAAATCAATCAAGTTGAAAGCAAGGAAGGTTAGAACTAATAAAAGTAAACGCTTCATACGACACTCAGGATAAAGTTAGTCTTTGGGACACATTGCCACAAAGCGTAATGCAGATTATAGGAAAGTGCAGCCACAAGAGATCTCAGGAGGTCAGCTAGTCAAGCACCCTGGTCAAGCCAGGATCATCCCTGACTAAACCATCCCAACCAAGTATCCATCTGTGTGTTTGCTCTCAAATTTTTCCAGGGATTGAGAGTCCAACATTTCTCTAGGTAACCTAGAGAAGTTGTAGAGCATCTTTCAACTTTCAAAGTCAGAAAATTCTTCCTAATCTCCAACCTAAATTTCCTCTGCTACAGTTTAAGGCCACTGCTCCCCATTTTGTCCCTGCAGCCACAGAAAAAAAAAAAAAAAAAAGCTAATCTCCATCCTCTTCATAATCCCCTTCAGGTTTTTTAAGACTTATCAAATCCTGCCTCAGTCTTTTCTCCACACTAAATAACTCAAGTTTTCAGTCTTTCCTCATAAGGCAAGTATCCCAGGCCTCTAATCATTTGTGTTGCGCTTTGCTGGACTCTTTCCCATCTCTCCACATATGCCTTGGAGTGTCATGCCCAGAACCGGGCACAGTACTTCAGGTGAGGCCTCACCAGTGCTGAATGCAGCAGCATATTCACTTCCTTTGATTTTCAAGAGACACTCCTGTTAATATAACTCAGCATGCTCTTGGCTTTTCTATTTATACAACAACAGCTCCCTGTTAGCTCAGATGCAGCTTATGGCCTGCTATAGCGCTCAGGTCCTTCTTTGCAGTACTGCAGCTTAGCCAGTTGTTCCCCACTTTGAATTTGTGCATGGCATTATTCTCTCAGGTGCAGAACTCTGCAATTTTCCTTTTGACCAAGATAGTGAATACTGGAAAGATTCACAAAAAGTGTTAACAGTAGGCAGGGGTTGTGTAACTTTAACAACTCCAGGTCTTGTAGCTTTGCTATCATTTTCTTCTGGCTGATTGGGTGAGGGGATTAATTTGGTGCTGTGTCTAGGAGCCCTTTTTTGCTAGGAGGAGGGAATCAGAACGCATACCTCTCTCTAGAGCAGGGACGGGCAATTATTTCAGGCAGAGGGCCACTTACTGAGTTTTGGCAACCCTTCGAGGGCCGCATGACAGGCAGCCAGGGACAGATAAATATTAGTTTTCTAAATGTTTTAGGGGACCTGTGGGCCGCCTAGAATGGCCTGGCAGGCCACATCCAGCCCATGGGCTGCATTTTGCACACCCGTGCTCTAGAGCTATAACTTCCTCCCATTTGGGTACAGAACTGACACCAACAGATCTTACCACCCCTGAGGTTACTTAGACCTTTTCTCACCAGTAGTCAATCCTAGTCTTTCTTCCTGATTCAGGAAAGATTACCTCCTACCTTTTCTGAATGCCTTCATCTGAGCCCCTAGGTTTGAGCAAGCTCAGACACTAGGCTTCCAGCTCACACTCCTACACTCATCCCAGGATATTCCTTAGCACTCTTTCCTTAAGATTGTCAAACAAACTCATAACACTCTATTGTGCTGATCTTCTCCAGTCTATATCCAAGACTCCTCAAATATCCTCTTTCATAATCTATCCATGGTGCAACAAAGACCCCTGTTACTTGCAGTAAGTAGGTCTTGCAAAGAAACCAGCTGCAAAGATCAGTGCTACCTGCAGTAAACTACAGAACCCAGTCTGCATAGTGCAAGCAATAGAACAAGGGGCTGCAGCACCTGGTCTTTATAAGCTGCAAGCCAAGTCAGGTGACTGGAAGGGGAAGGAGAAAAACCCATATAAATCTGATCCTCAAACCCTACAAAGCTTGAATTTTTTTTTTTTTTTTAACAAAAGAAGGAGCACTGTAGGTATAGTAAACATGGGGAGATAAGTTATGTGTTATCATTGCTGTTACTGTTTGGGACTTGTGTTATTCCCTATGGTTATAGGGAAAAAGCAAACACAGTAGTGTGCCTGGAGACCTCTGGATTTTAAGCCTTGCAAAGGGGCAGAGAGAATAAGCTGTGCTGAAAAAGCTAAGATGCTCTAATTAAAGTGCTGCTCTGCCCTCTCCCAACTCCTGGAGCACATGTATACATACTCAAAAAGCCCAGTTTGGGCTTATCTGAAGGCAACCTCCCAAACTTACTAACTTTTGACATCTAGATGTGGCAAGCAAGAGAGTGAGAGAGGCCTGATGGAGGGGGCTGGAGTAGGAGGATGGGCCCCTAAGAGGCACTGAAGCAGTCATCTGAGATGGAGCCCCCACTGCAAAATCCATCGCCACCTCTCTGCCAGACCCTGGTCTCTCACACTTAGGATTGCAACCTCTTTAAATCTATTTTACTGCCTTGCTATCATGTCTGCTTCTCAGTTGCAAGGACTACCCTCTCTAGAGTGGGTGGCCTTAAAAGGGCCAAGACTCAGTAACTTTTACACCCAGAAGGCAAACTATATTCAAGAAGCCATCTAGAAATATTTGGTCAGACTAGTAATGCTGATCAATATGGTATCCAGCTTAAATGAGCAAAGAAAGATTCTGACTAAAGAACAATTACTAATTTCTGGGTTACAGAACAGACATTACATGCAAACTGGCCAGTATAAATGGTTGGAAACTGGTTTAAACCTTTAACAAAACAGAAGTTCAGTGTTCATAGACTGATTTTAAATGGCTGAAACTCATTTAATATAAACCTTGGTGGCTGTAGCATCATAGTTAACTGGTTTAGGTTAAACCAGTCTACTGTACTTCTGATCCCCTCCCAACACAAGTTAAGTCTCAGTCCCCCTCCATCCTAGGATGTATTGCAGTCCCCCTGCTAACCTCTGCCCTTGCAGGTCAGGTAGGTTAGCTTCTGCCCTAGCTTAGCTGCTTCAGTCTAGCTGGGCAACACTGCCCTCAGCTATCACAGAGCTAAGGGAGCCTCCCCAACCCTGCTGGTGGTGGTGGGCAAGGTGGGGAATGGACCCCTAACCCAGCCCTGGTTTCCCCTAGCCAGGGTGTGCAAAGCAGGGCAGTGGGAGCAGTGTAGCTGTGCCACCTTAGCCCTACCCCCTTGCCCCCCCCTCTACCTCTCAGCCATGGGAGGTGGGTGTGGGGGGGAGGAATCAACCCCAACTCCAGCCCTGGACTCCCAGCTGGGATCTGCATAGCAGGTAAAGAGGAAAGCCCCCTAGGCAGGGGCTTCCCCCCACCCTGCAGTGTGGCTCTACCAGGCTGCAAATGTGCCAGCCCTATACCTGTCAGCCTCAGAGGCTCCCCCGTGCAGACCCTGGCAGGGGTGGGGGTCCACTCCACATACACCCACCCCCTGCAGCTGACAGAGAGGGGCTGGTGAGCGGGTAGGGGTTGGGGGCATTTTCAGCCTGGCAGAGCTGTGCTGGGCGGGAAGGGAAATCCTCCACCTCAGGGTCTTGTGCAGGCATTGGCTGGGGGGCAACGGTGGGGAGACAGTCCTCCCACACCTGCCTTGCCACGGCTGTCAGGGAGGGGGCAGATCCCACGTGGGGTCCAAAGCAGCAGTCCATTTTCCTCCCCCATCTTCCCCCTGTCTGGACTGACAGATATGGGGCTGGAGAGGGGGTAGGGCTGCAGGGCTGGAAGACATGTGAGAGCATCCCCCCTTGGCCAGTGCAGGCATCTGTCTATCTTGGCCAACCCATGATTGAACATATATGCTGTTCAGTAACGATGCAATCTGTGCATCTTAGAGAAAGCTATGTAGATTGAATCAATCCCACCTCAGGCTTTTTGACTGTCTGTACTTATCCCTGGAGTCCTGAAACTTGGTGAGGATCTTGGCTTATATGTACAGAAACATAAAAAACATAAACATCTTGCCATCATGCTTTCAGAGGAAAAAAGTGGGAAATATTACCCAAAGATTCAAAAGCCAAAGAAAATGAATGAAAACACAATTTATATTTTAAGATCTCTCTTTTCTCTCTCTTTTTTTTAAACAGGGCCTGACCCATGTGCTTTGAAGACAATGGTAGGCAATGTTGTTGATTGCAATCGGGTTCAGAGCAATAAACACCGCACTTCTCTTGAGTAGAACAAGCAAAGGACACCTCAGAAAGCAAGACATTTGATTAAAAAGCAGCAGATGAATAACTGATGAAAGATAAGACTGTATCTTGGAAGGAGTGCCACAAAGTTTCTGCAGCATTAGTAGGAGAGGAGTGGGAGTTTGCAGCAGAGTGTTTTTACTCCTGAGAAAGCAGTCTTATGGGACAGAGTTATTTGCTTTAATAAGATTGTTTTTTCCCTCTCCTTAATGAAATCCTCGTTGTGCAGAAGACTCTGGGATAACATCACTCTCTCTAAATAAGCATGACTGGCAAAAGCATCGTTGTGCTTAAGGTTACAGCTGTATCAAGGTAACTGATATTTGTGTGTGTGTGTGTGTGGGGGGGTGCGACATAAAGAAAAATAAGCCACAAGCCTGCTACTGCTACTTGAATGCTACTGGTGCACAGCTGGGTGCAAGTGGCCCTTAGCTGTCTTGTACCTTGTGTCCCAAGGGAGGAAAGCCTGTGAGGTGTTTTCCAACCCACCCTTCCATCTGTTCTTGCAACTCCAGGGCAAGGATCAGGCACAGTCCAAGTCCTGGGGCTCTAAGCACACAAGAACTGAGGAAGTCGAGTTCCTTCCTTCTGTTATGGGTTGAGGTGAATGAGATGTAGCTAAACAGTACAGGACCTTCCCATCAAGAAGTGAATTGGAGCTCTTCACCCTAAGAAGTGCCTCAGTGAAGACAGTGGACACCTTAATGACTGACTGACTGTTAACATTTAACAACTCTGAGCTGATAGGCCTGGAAGAACCCTAAGACAGGAGGAGGCTTGGGTTATTGCACCCACACCACCTGTTTCCCAATAGGGCACCCAAACAACCAAGCTGGAGAACTAGCTAAATAAAAATACCTGCTAGAGCTAAGCCAGTAGGCCAAACTACAAAATCTAAGGACTGGAAAGATAGCAAGGAAGTGGGAGTCTGCCCCTGTAACTTACCACTCTCCTTGGGTCTGTTTCTGGAAAACAGAAATAACCCTGGTAGCAGGAACAGAACACCAGGCCCTTAACTCCACCTGAGACTGATATGGTGCCTAGGAGCACTTGTACACACCACGGGGGGTTCGGTTTAATTCTCCCTAAATTGAAGTGGTGGGTCTTTAAAAACACTGCTTCAGTTTAGGGCAAAGTAAACCCCTGTGGCATATACACAAGGGTTGGGCCTGACCCTTATGTGCCTCTCTAGCAGTGGGGAGGGGAGGGTGAGCTGCCAGTGGGCCAAGCAGTCCCTGGGCTGGGGGGAGGGTGCTTCCTTCCGTGGCAGCAGCGACATCCCCTTGGCACCACCTGCCCACAAGCAGCCAGCCTGAGTGGCCCCAGAGGGCACTGTAGCTGTGGAGGAAAGCACTGGCCCCCCACACTGCTCAGGCAGGCAGGCATGCTCCAGGGAGGAAGAAAAAAAAGAGAGAGAGATCAGGCTTCCTGCTCTTCCCCCCTCCCCCCCCTTTAAGTGGAGCCTGCCTGCACAGCCCTTGAAAGGCATGGGGCCCAGTGCTTCCCTCCACAGAAAACTAAGCCACCTTGGAGATGTTTTATTTTGCCGCATCCCAAAGTCATTTAGTGCACATTTTGCCACCGACACATGCAAACTGCTGCACCATTAAAGCGGTGCAAAAGGGAATTAAGCTGCTTTAAAGGCCAATTTTGTGGTGTGTACAAATGACCTAGAGGACCAATTTGAATGTGGGCTTCCTATCAATGCAGTGCATTCAGCACCCCAGTTGACTAACACATGGTGGTTTGTTTGAAAAGATTCGCTGGGTTCCTTTCCCTGACAGGTAGAGACCCCATCAGGATCTGAGCTCATTTGGAATTGCTGGTAGGACCATGCATGTGAACAGGGATGCTATAACCCAAGGCCCCTTTTCAGTAGAGGCAGCTGCTGGTTTGCCCTTATGAAAGGGGCTATGCCTCTTAAAGAGGTTCCCAGGCAAATCTGTAACACAAGATGAAACGTTACCAGCCCGTTCAGAGTAGAATCCCATTATTGCAGTCACAATATCACCCCTGGTGTTACTTAGCGGTGTTGCTTGCATTTTCCTTTTCTTTCCTGGAAGTTTCTACTAAACTTTTAAAAACCTTCAAATCCCACATCTCTCATCAGATCCCAGATGGATATTCAGTAAAATTTGCTGAACAGATTTTCATTAGGAACAACAATTTATTAGTCATTTCAATCTGATTAAACTAAGCAGTGCTTACCCCACAAGAACCTCAAGCAAATATCACTGTTGCTTAGACACATAGTCATTTTTTTCCCCTGTATTAGTTACTCTGTTTGGTAGTGCTGTGTTTGTTAGTCTTTTGTATTCCTAACTTAAATACATTTTTACAAGGGAAAAAGATAATGAAAATCTAATATAAACAACAGATCAAAGAAATCCACATCATAGGCAGAAAATTAGCCAGGACACCAGGCCTAATGTTTAGTTTTGTGAGTGCTTCCTGGATACTTAATATACCCCAGTTATTAATAACAGAGAGGTGTACTTTATATTATTTCCTGTATGCATGTGGTTTGCTATAAATAGCTTCCCAAATGTACAGTTAGAGGAAAGACACCGAGCAGCATTAATCAAGCATGGACAAGAGGATGCAAAAAAGCCAACTCCTAAGATGGAGAAGAAAGAGATTAAAAATTACAGACTGTACATAGCACTATGAAATGGGCCGAAAACAAGCAGTCCTGCTCTTTTATGGTTGCTAAGGCTGGCTTTTGAAGGAGAAAATGAGGCCAATACTGGAGCTACCAAGATGGCACTTCATCTAGAAATCTATTAGGGACAGCTTGCCTAGTCACCAAATTTCACAGGGTTTTGTGCCTACTAGCTTCACTATCCAGTGTTTAACAAAGTATGGCAGCTACTGGATTACTTACAGCTACCCCAACAGCTGCATTTAAGGTGTGGTCAAGGTTGAGACATACAAGGAAAGACATGCTACACAGTGTATTGTATTAAGGGATAACACACTGCATTAACGTGCAATGAATTTGTTGTCTTAAGTGGATGCCCGCTCCTAAGAGTGTTGAAGTGACATGCTGTGTGATCAACAGTCTTGAAGTCATATCCTCTTTACATCCTTGCCTTTTAATAGCTTTACTTAATTAAACTAATACATAAGCATGCTTCATGGTAATTTTCCTGTCTAGTGGCTTATACTCTACCTTTACGCACTTCCACTTCCACTTCACTCATGACCATACAAGGTGATATTCTATTTCATCTTTTCTGCCTGACAACAGATTAAAAAACTTCAGCTTAGCGTTAGCCATTACAAAGCTTGGTAATTTTGCATCATGGTTGCATGTGCGACTTGCTGATAAGCTCAGTTCTTGTGGTTCAGGAATAAGGATGTATGACTGAGGGTCTAACTGTTCTGATAACAAAAGACCTTTTTGACCCACCATGCTAGGATTCCCAAGATTGCTGAAATAAGTGGACTTGCACTGAGTGGAGGCAGAACCTGTAAAAATTACCTGTTGGTTTGCATCCAATGGAACTCTGTTGATAATGATGCATTTGTTTTTATATTTTATGTAGGAAGTACATAAAGATACAGCATAGTGAAAAATTAGTTAGGGAAGACTTTACAGCAGCGCACAACTCCCTATTCTGCCATGCCCAGGGCTCTGTTGACCTGTTCTCTGTAGTAATGTACAGCCATCAGTAAGAATGGTGAGAAGTCATTAACCATTAGCAATTCCAAGCAGCTTGAGGACTTACTATTAACTTGTTTCCTCTCTCACAGCAGCCGAGTGTCAAAAAATGAAAGAGGATTCCTCCCCCCCCATACTTGTATCCAAAGCCGAGCACGGCTATTAGGATATAAATGGATCCCAACACTGTTCATTGCAGAGAAACACAAAAGAAATTGCTACAAGGGAAGCAGAAGCAAAAGGGGCATTCATCAAATGAGGGAGTCAGCATCAGGCAAGAGTACCTCAACCACAGATTTCAGCCTTGGGGAAAGACTTCATTTGTTAGTGGGGGAGTGATGTAGAATATTTACTCCAGCCATGGCAGTAGCTTGTTTGGAAATCAATTCATGTATCTGACAAAGCCAACTAGAGCTGATATCAAAGGCAACGAGTGGATAGGCAGCTAGGAACAAAGCTGTTTGGGTTCATAAAGGAATCCTTAAAAAGAAGGTTGATTTTGGGAAGTGATTGCTACCAGGAGACAAGACATGTGAGAGTCAAAGTCATGCTTCAGAGCCACCACTATAACCATTTGCACTTGTAGTTAAAGGCTCATTGCAACAGAGGATGTTAGGGTTGGGGAGGAGTTGTCTTGAGAGTGGAACTGGCAAAGAGAATAAGGGCCAGCAAGAAATGGAAATGAGCCCTTTCCTCTCATTATGTAGGACAACAGAGACAATAAAGGTTGCTCCAATTTTTGGGTACCATACCTTGTACAGCGGGGAAAAGCCTCTTTCCCTGTCTAGGACTTACCTTCTTGCCACTTATAAGAAGTTTAGTATAGGGCTGTGTGAAGCTTTGGTCACTGATTCAATTCAGCGGAAATTTGGCTCAGTTTGGTGATTGAATCTCCGAATCTGAATTGAACCAAGAGATCCTTTAATCTCTCCTAATCGGATCAGAACCCTCTGGATTGATTCAGAGAGATTTGAAAAGGTTTGATGATTCAGACATAGACACAGCTTTAAATGTTTTTTCTGTGTACCTCAAGTTACCAAGCGGCTCGTGAATGCTGTGATGCTGGGGCAGATGGAGTGTCCCACAGGAGCACGGGGGCGCTCCCCAGCGCACTCGGCAGCAAACCCAAAGTGGACCAGAAGCACTTCTGGGTCTGCTGGGGAGTGTGTGGGGGATGCCCCCACATCCCAGCTTGGCAACTGGTGCCTCCTGGGTCTGGGGGGGCATCCGGGGTTCCCTTGTGGCCATTCATTAAGCTGGGGGGGCACAGGGAGCTCCCCCAGTGTGCTCAACAGCAGACCCATAAGTGGACTGGAAATACAAACACACGGCCCCCTCCCCCCTTCTCCTGCAGGACGCTCCATCTGCCCCACCATCACAGTATTCATGAGCCGTGCCCGCTACCTCAAGGTACGTAGAAAAAACATTTAAAACTGTCTATGGCCGAATCACTGATTCTCTGAATCAGCATCAAATCTTTAGACTCAGATCTGGCCGAATCGAATCAGGGACAGTGATCTGAATCAAATAATCCAATCACTGTCCTCAATTTGGGCTGAATCCAAACCAAATACAGCCCGTTTTGCACACCCCTAGTTTAGCACTACCAGCTCTGATATGAGCTGCCCCCAGCTTATCATGTTATACAATCGAAGACCTTTTTAAAGAGGACCATCTTCTAAGCACAACAGAAATGAAGACGTTTCCACAGAGCTTGAGTTCTAGCTGTGTCTTGTTTGTTCACCAGACTCCTAATATTTCCTTATGCATCTATTTTCATATCTATTGGCTGAATGTAAACATCAACTAAACATATTCTGATATATTCAGGGGGTGAAGTATTCATAATTTTACTCACTTTAGGTCATAGTTTTGGAAACCCCACTGCCAAGGCAGAAATTGGCCATAGATTCCAAGAGCTATTAGCTAAGCAACAGAAACATTTTAGAAAAAGACAATAAACTAAAGGGCAGGGAGACCAAACATGAATGCATATTGCTTTTTTGCTTAATCGGGATAAAATTAAACTGTTTCATTTCTGAGCTCCACAGATAAAATCTTCCTGCTGCTTTTTTCTTCCCTGACTGCACTCCTCATCTAGTCCTTTTGTTTTGCATGTCACGCTGGCCATTTATGACAGAGTAAAATAGATTTGCCTTCAGGCAGTCATTTTTTTTTGTTTGATTTGGGTTTTAAATGCAATGAATGCAAGAACTTTTGAAACTTCATGGTGCCTGAATGCTTAAAGCAGTCATTAAACATTTAGTGCGTGAAGGAAAAAAAAATTAAAAAAACCCACTAAAGGGAAAAAAACCCTGATGAAATAGAATGGAGGGGAAACTGAGTTCAAGCTAACTTTGATCAGGGGCAGATTTACTCCTCAACTCAAAGATGGAAGGGAGTGTGTTCTTCCCAGATAGATAGAGGCTGTTGGGAGCTGGCATGCTCTGCCTCTACTGAGGGCTGTTCTAAATTGTACCCCTGTTATCAAGATTGTTGTGTTGGTTTATAGGGTAGTCTTGGTATTCACACCTGTTGTATAGTTGGTGCAGAATTGCTGATGGTTCATTGTCAAGCATGGTGGCAACTTCAAGACTCAATTGTCCCAACACACCAAAGAAGACCCTAACCTGACACAGGTACAGCAGGATGATTCATATTCATAGAGTCATAGATTGTAATGTCGGAAGGGACCTCAGAAGATCATTGGGTCCAGTCCCGTGCACCAAGCAGGAAAGACAGCTGGGGGTCAGGTGCCCCAGCAAGGTGACTGTCTAGTCTCCTCTTGAAGATTTTCAGGGTAGGTGATTGCACCACCCCTGGACAGAGCTTATTCCACAGTCTGGTCACCCTGACTGTGAAGAAGTTTTTCTTAATGTTGAGCCTGAATCAGTCTTCCAGGAGTTTATGGCTATTACTCCTGGTTTTCCCCTTGGGTGCCCTGGTGAATAGTTGTTCACTGAGCCCTTGATGAACTCCCTTGATGTAGCAGTAAGCTGCTACCAGGTCCTCTCTCAGCCTTCTCTTTTTTTAAGATGAAGAGTCCCAGATCCCTCAGCCTTTCCTCTTATGGCCTGCAGTGTAAGACTGATCATATGGGTGGCTCTTCTTTGGACTCTCTCAAGTTTGTCCGTGTCCTTGTTAAAGTGCGGTGCCCAGAACTGGATGCAGTCCTCCAGCTGTGGTCTCACTAGTGCTGAGCAGAGTGGCAGAATCACCTCCTTGGCTTTGCTGGAGATGCATCGATTGATGCATGCCAGAGTATTATTTGCCCTATTGGCGACAGCACTGCTCTGCTGGCTCATATTCATACTGTGGCCTATTATTACCCCCAGGTCCCTTTCATTCGTGGTGCTAGTCAGTTTGATGCCACCAAGCCTGTAGGTGTGTTGGGGCTTGCTCGTCCCGAGGTGGAGCACTTTACATTTTTCGGTGTTGAACTTTATCAGGTTCCGATCTCCCCAACTTGCTAGCCTGTCTAGGTCCGCCTGTAACTGTAGCCTACCTTCAAACCTGACCACACTCCCCCATAACTTGGTGTCTTCCGCGAACTTGGCCAAGGAGCTCTTCACCCCCACATCCAAATCATTAACAATGAATGTTAAGGAAGAGGGCATTGTTTATGTCCCACTGCTGCAAGGGTTGTTAAAATACACTTAAGATATCCAAGGAAGAGGGCCATGCTCCTTTCTATAGAGGAAGACAAAAGCCCCCACAGCCCATGCTGATATTATCATGGAGTAAAATCCCTTCATGAATGCTCTAGTGTTGTTTTGCTGTTGGATAGAAAAACTTGTATTATTTTTACAAACTGAAAAAAGTCATAAAAATCAACTTTGTGAACTGAGTTTTTTTAAAGAATATTTTGTATCCCTCCCACCCCCATATTTTATTCATGTATTATTCATAGCTGACCATTTTTTTACCCATTCCGTTGACTGAGGAGCATCCAAACACAGCCTGGGTCACTTCCTGCACATTTACAGAGAATTTCCTCAGAAAAAAGCTATGAAATCTATCATATGCATCAAGATCAGCAGTCTCTACTACATAAGTCTCTCTCTGCAAACTGTCTGTTTGGATACTTCGGAACTGAGCTGGTTGATTAATGCATTTCATTTTTAAGTGAATGTTACGTAATATATATTGTTTTTGGAATTTTTTTGTCAACAAAAGTAAAACTGAAAAAATATACTGGTATTTGGAAATCAGAAGCAATGTTTGGTGAAAAATTTTTTTTCTTCAAAAACAAATAAAAAAATTGAAAACCACCATTTTTTAAATCAGTATCGTCGGTCTTCTAAAAATGGAAACTCTTAACCAAGTTAAAAATATTCATTTTTGGTTGAAAAATCATTTTTTAATGAAAAAAATACGATGGTGTAAACAATTGACATCTGCTTACAAAGCTTGTTCACCATAGCATCTACCCGCCACCTGCCTTGAATTTGTCTTCACCTCACCTCCATGCAGTAAGGAAGGATTATGCCCATACTACAAGCATAGAGCTGTGGCACTGGGCGAAGCCAGAGTGAAGTTGGAAAGCCAGAATAATTTACACCCCTGTATTGACTACAGCTTGAAATCAAACTCTTAATATGTGCATATAGCTTTAACAGGTAAAGCACAGGAGTACACTTGTCTGGACTCCATTTATACACAGTGAAGTACCTTGAACATTAATTGCAAAACAGATCAATGCAGCTTGAGGCTTCTCTCCAAAGGGGTAGCTGACAGCCATTTCGTTGCGATCGATAGCAAAGTCCATGGAGGGACATATTATTTCAAATCATGTCTCTGGATGTATTTAACTACCTTTCCTTTATTTAGGAGCATTGGAAACACAGGATAGGCTGAGAAATCCATGGGTCTATTTTCAGCAAGACTTCCAGTTCCATCAAGAGATCATGAAAGTTAAAGATAAATCTCTGTAGAAGTGTACACACCATTTGTTCTGTTCCATCTGTTTATTTTTCTTCCCCCCTGGTTCTTTATTGCTCGAGTTACCTGCATGAAACTCATTATGTGGGGAACTCTCATGTGTTCCTGACACATCCACCATCTCCGTACTCTACAGGAATGGTTCTTGTGTGCTGCAAGTCACTTCTGTGCGTTGAGCTAATGCAAGAACCATGCACCTTCTAAGTCTCCATTAGGCTCATAGCAGGCAAGGGTTCCATTGTGGGAGGATGCCGACTTCATCCAAACTCATTGAGCCAGTACTAATCCCAAGATTTTGTCAGTGCCTCCCGGAGATGAGATGCAGCTTTCCATCCTTTAAATCCCCCTCTTTGAGTACAGTCACTCCTGCCTGACAGAATTATTGACCTGAGTGAATGTCAAAGCTACCAAGACAAAGAGCAAAACAATAAGATTATAGCAAATTATGAAAGTTGGAGGATTCATCAAAATTCATTTCTGCCCTAATAAAACACGGGGGGGGATGCAATTAAGTTTTATAACTTCAGTGCAAGAGCTTCCAAGTTATGAGGGGCTATTTATCACAGAGGTCCTGACAGTAAATAGAAAATGAAATAATATCCATGCTCCATAAGAACAGAGTACTTTATCTGTTTGTTTGTTATTAAATCACCCATCCTCAGCCCTGTTCATTGCTCACCCATGATTTAGATAGATGATGACCCATAAAATGCCATTCAAGATTCTGTGAAGTTATTTCAGCTTTCACAACTGCGGGGATTCTTGTTCACCTATGCTGCATTAAACTCCTCACTAAGGGCCACATTCTTAAATCCTCACCCTATATTTTTCTGGTCTTATTCGGCCAAAAGTATCATCAAAGCCATCAAAAGCAATGGGGGTTTTGCATGACTAAGGGCTGAGTTAAAAGGAAGTGTCCAATTCTGCACATTCATACTACTGACTGAGAACAGTAAGGCTTGGGGGCCCAGTTATCAGGGCTGCTGCTCCATACTCTTCCTCCAGTGCACAGCTATTCCAAAGCCTTTGTCCTGCTGCATAGATGCCTACTATAGGGCTGTGCAAAATGGGCCCTATTTGAGTCGGATTCAGATGAAACACCACCAATCCGCCTGAAACACTTACCATCAATCCATGTGAAACACTTAGCACCAATCCACTGATGTGCAACAAATCCCCACTCCTTTTAACTTGATATAAAGTATCTCCACACCATAAGTTGTATGCACCCATGAAAGGGAAATGAACCAGACTCGCAATCAAGGACCATGGTCCTACAATCAGATTCAGTTAATGGAGACTTGAGGGGTTATGGGAACACACTAATGAGGCAAGGACCTGGCTGCAGGGTAAGGGACACAAGCTATTACATACTCCTAAAACTGGTCATTTTCTTTTGTCTCCTGTGGGGGAAAAATGGATACATCAGAGTAATTTATAGAGAACCATTTTGGATGAAAGAAGAAATATTTTGATTTAAAGATGCCATTTCCATGCTTCATGTTGCTATTCTTTTCTATGGGTCAGGTTTCCATGACCCACCCTGGCTTTTCCTCTTGGGAAGGAAAGGTAGTGCATCCCTGGGTCCCTGGCCTTGGTCCACCATAAAGGTCAGCTAGAGTACTTAGCAGAAAGTAGAGACCTAAGACATTTGAACTGTAATCTCTATGACATACATGTTGTCAGCATGTCCAGATTGCAATATTGTGGGTGTTTGGACAAAATATTTTGATTTTCAGCTTCTGGGCATTTAAGTGGAAAATAAACCTCCTAAGGAAAGCAGACACTTCCGAAAGTTTTACTACAGCACAAACCCAATTTTCTGTTACACTGTAGTTTCAATGGAAAAAGACATCCCTAAACACAGTTTGAACCTTTCAGGAACTGCTCATCTTAATGAGCCTGCTGTCATGAGGACCTGGCTCAGAAAATGTAGGTGAAACAGTGATAACAGCAAGCACAGAGTGTTTGCCCTGTTCCTTGAAAAGTTATAATGTATTCTAAGGAAACCATACCCCCAGGACTAGAATGATGTAGCTCTGTACGAATGAATAAACCACGTGGATTCCATTTGTGTTACATAGATGATGGGCTCCTGGGGATCCTAATTTGCTAGACAAGAATGCAAAATGTTCAGCCCTAACCCACTACCCTTTTGAAAGAAAACTAGCCACCAAAGTCTAAAAATAAGTTATAGCATCACTTCCAGTGCCCTCATCTCTGCTTCTTGATTCCCTGTTTACTATTTTCAACTCACATAAGATCTTTTAGAACCATGATATATAAACCCAAGGGGTAATAAAATGCACTGTCTTTTTGGCCTGTAGGGTGCACTTGAGTCATGTTGTCAAATGTGCTTTTGCAGCCACAGGGACTAGACATTGAAACAATTGCCTCCTCAATACTGTGCAGATATATTATGCTCTTTTTATCCCCAAGGCATCTGTGCAGAAACAGAAGTCACAATGCATTGCTATTCATTCCTGTCCAGGGGTTGTTTCTCCATTAAGACCAGCTTCATTGTGTCCCTGTGTATAGTATCTGGGTGTCTAGTTGGGGTCAGCCTCATGTTCAAACTGAAGTTGGTTGTGTTTTTGATTTTCTTTGGATATCTGGGGCCTGTCTGCCTTTGGCTGCACCCCACCACTGAAGGCATTTCAAGTATAGCCAAGACCATATCCTGACTCCATGCCCTATTATTAGTCCAATGTCTTCATTTGTCTTAAAGTCCTCCCACTGTACATCTGCAATTTTTGAAAGAATTGCTGTCTCCACTGCCTTCAGCCTTCTGATAACTGTTTCATTTAATGAAGTTAGTTCCCATCACACGGTAATACTGCCAGTACACTGGTTTGATATAGTTCTACTTTGATAGTAAATATAATGTTTTTATTACCCCAGAATTTGTCAATGTCCATGCAATGTGTAATATGTGTAAGCATATTACATAGCCATCCACTCCTCCATTCTTCTCCCCCCATACACACATCTCCCTATATAGGAATATATTCAAGGGGCAGTTCTTTTTATTTCAAATTTTTTATGGGTTTGTTTCTTATCCAGTGATTAGGCTGGAAATATTCCTGAAGGTGTAAAAATAAAGGCCAGTTTCTCATCAAGTCAGTGGACTGTTTTGGTGTACGTTTCATGTAAGCAGAGGCGTAACAGGGCAGTTCTGCATGTTTGGGCAGCAGAAGCACTGCCCGGTCGCAACCCGCAGCTATTTTTTGTGCATATAACCCCCAGACCTGGCACCCAGGCTGCTGCTCTGTTCTCGCCCCCCCACCCCAGCCACACCCAAGTAACACTACTACAAGGTGTAAATATTTCATGGATAAGGTTCTTGGGCTGCAATGCACTAGCAATGTACAAGCTCCAGACATCAAAGAGCCAAGTATGGAGGGGGCAGTTTAGGATCCCTGACTAACTCTCAAAGCTGCTTTCCATGTCCCAGTCTCTCTCATGAGACCAACCAATGCACCAATCTGAAGAGCCAGCCCAAACTTGCACTGGGTAACTTGCATTTTGAAAAGAGGGAACAAACATAAGGTCTTTGTAACAAAGGGCCTGGGGATCTCAGTTCCTTCAAGAAAGAAACAGTCCAGGGAGGGGGCACTGCAGGCCAGGCAGAGCACAGCAGGTACAGGTTGCTATGGCAGTGAGGCAATTAAGTAGGCACCTGCAGATAGCCCAGGGTAGTCTGCTGGTCAGAAGCGGGTAGGGCCCTGGGAGGCATATATGCCCTGGGAGGCATAAGCCCAGGGTCTGGGCTGGCAAGTAGTCTCGCCCTGCAAGTCACAGGGGTAAGAGCTCCTGTCCAGGAGAGCTACCTGGGGATGACAGACTGACTGCTATGTTGCTTATGGGAACAGGGAGGCTTGGGGAGCTCACAAGGTGCCCAGGCCTAGGAGATGTACCTGGCACAAGGGGTGAGGGAAGGTTTTCCCTCTTAAAGGGAAAGAGGGCTGCTTCTCCTTTATGTTTTTGTTATAGTCCAAGGGCTTAGTGTTTGTGTTGAAGCTACAGTGGTGGTTTGGGTTGGGACTGTAAGGGGTGGAACTATACAGATGCCTGTGGGACACACAATTTCCTTCAGCCCTGCCAGGGGCAGGCTCAAGGCCCAAGTGAAGGTTGAAGTGGGCAGTGTGAAGGCACAGAGCCAGACAGGGGCCAGGGGCCCAGTGCCCAAGAGGAGAATATCCAGACAAGGGTCAGGGGCCAGGGGCTTGGTACCCAAGAGTGCTAGACCAGACCTAATGCCTCAAAGCCAGGTCCGACACAGTGGGCCTGGGCTAGAAGGCCTAGCTAAGAGGAAAGAGACAGCAGCTGAGGAGGCTGAAGCCCCACAGATGAACAACATCACAGTAGCACCCGCATGTCTTGGGGCTTGGTACAGGGGATGAATAGAGCCATGCAGTTAGCCCCTAAGGCTTCAGGTGCCCAGTGAGCAGCCTGGGAACAGTGTAGTAGAGATCAATAAGGTTCCAGGGAACCCTAGTGTGGGTTCAGCTAGATGGGGCCCACATGAAAGCCGGTGGGCAACCTCATTTTAATCTTATTACATTAAGGCATGGCAAGCGAGACAGAAGGGAGGGCACCCTAGGGGCAGAGCAGACCACAGTTGTGGAGCCACCAGGGAGCATGACAGTTGCCCCTGCGATCCCAACGTGCAACATTCTCCTTGAGAGGAGTAGAGTATTGTGCATGCAACTCCAAGATCTTCCATCCTGAACTGACTTATACAGACTGCCCTTGCAGCCCAGACAGAGGTTTTATTTGCTCTTAGCAACATTGTGCAGGGGACACACTGTCACATTGCTTCTGACATCTTGCAAACATGCCCAGACTGAATCCCAGATTGGATGTAGTTTGAATCCAGAATTTGTGCCTTGGTTTCATTTCTGTAGTGAACCTTGTACATGAAGTATGCCAGTCTCCTTCAGGTCCCATTCACTGTTTAGTGCACATGGAAATGACAACTGCCAGTTAAGGGCCTGGCAGTTAAGGGATGGCATTCATCAGCAGAAATTATGAATTAGTGACACATTGGAGATTGCTATGCTGCTGATATAGCACTGTAGCCATGTAAAAACTACTGGGGAATTTTCATGCCTGCAGAGGACATATATATATTAATAACTTAACACCTCCTAGCTAATTAAATAAGTAAGAATTATAGGATCATAGAAAATTAGGGTTGGAAAGGATCTCAGGAAGTCATCTAGTCCAACCCCCTGCTCAAAGCAGGATCAACCCTAGCTAAATCATTCCTGTCTGGGCTTTGTTGAACTGGGCCTTAAAATCTTCCAAGGGTAGAGATTCCACCACCGCTCTGGGTCCTAGTGAGAGAGCTTTTCCTAATAATCAACCTAAACTTCCCTTGCTGCAGCATGATTCCATTGTGCCTTGTTTTGTCATCTGACAATACTCAGCTTCATCCTCTCTGGAACCTCCCTTCAGGCAGTTCAAAGGCTACTATCAAATCCCCCCTCAGTCTTCTCTTCTGAAAACTAAATAAACTCAGTTCCCTCAGCCTCTTCTCATAAGTTTTGTGCCCCAGCCCCTGAACCATTCTCATTGCCCTCCACTGGACTCTCTCCAATTTGCCCACATCCTTTCTATAGTGGGGGGCCCAAAACTGAACACAGCACTCCAGATGTGGCCTCACCAGTACTGACTAGAGGGGATTAATTACTTCCCTTCACCTACTGGGAATACTCCTACTAATGCAGCCCAGTATGCTGTTAGCCTTCTTGGCAACAAGGGCACACTGTTAACTCACATGCAGCTTATTGTCCTCTGTAACTCCCGGGTCCTTTTCTGCAGAGCTGCTGCCCAGCCAGTTAGTACTAAGACTGTAGCGGTACATAGGATTCTTCCATCCTAAGTGCAGGACTTTGTGCTTGTGCGTGTTGAACCTCAGGAGGTTTCTTTTGGCCTAATCCTCCAATTTGTCTAGGTCACCCTGAATCTAGCCCTACCCTCCAGCATATCCACTACTCCCCACAGCTTGGTGTCATCCATGAACTTGCAGAGGGTGCACTCCATCCCATCTGCTTGATCATTAATGAGGATATTGAATAAAACTGGTCCCAGACCCAACCAATGGAACACCCCACTTGATACTGGCTGCCAGCTAGACCTCAAGCCATTGATCACTACCCATAGAGCCCAGCAATCTAGCCATCTTTCTATCCACTTTCCCATAGCATTTTTGCAATCAAGCTAAGGAAATTGGATGAATGGACTGTAGACTGTGGACATGGAGAATGCAGTGGACATGATATACCTTGACTTTAGCAAGGCTCTTGATATAGCCTGTCATCTCATCATAGAAGGCAATCAGGTTGGTGAGGCCTGACTTGCCCTTGGTGAATCCATGCTGACTGTTCCCAATCACTTTCTTCTTCTCCAAGTGCTTAGAAATGGATTCCTTGAGGACCTGCTCCATGATTTTTCTGGGACCTAGGTCCTGTTCTGGGGAATTCCAGTCCTATTCTAGTCTAATCTGTAGAATAGGTCCTATATAGTTAAAACACACACTGAGAAAATAACTGAATAACAGAACTAATTTAATTATAAAGAAGGACCATGTTGCACATTGCACTTTGAGCTGCTCAAATGTTGGTTGGAGTGACTGCTAGCTTGAGTTTGGAGCAGACACAGTTTAAGGCTAAAAACCTTCTCTCACTGTCCCCCACCTGCATCGCTGTGACTTGTTCTTAGGGACTGGCAAGCAGGAGCCTGACTTGGAGCTATAGCCATGAGTTGCCACAGCAGGGCTGGTAAACCAGGGACATTTCTATCCCTGCCCTAGGTGGAGCTGTGTAAGAGATGGGTTGGTGGGGAGGGGGTTGGGAACATGAAGCTGGCAGGTGTAGAGTTAATTGGATGGAGGTGGGTAATGAAATGGGAGATGGAAATGAAATAGGGGTGGAGAAGAGCAGTGAAATGAAGGAAGTCAGTCACAGAAGGATAAAATAAAAAGAAGTAAAAAATAGTTTAAAAAGAAGTAAAGAGGAAGTAAATTAAAGAAGGTCTTATGTTTTAATAAACTGGGAGTTGGGATTGGGATGTGGGGGGTGCTGGTGATGCTTCCTGGGATAGCTGGGAACAGTTAGAGAAAGCACTTTTGGGGAAGCTACTGGCCCTGCCTCAGGAAGAAAGCCCCAGGGACCTGAGTTGGTCCACTGCATTCATCCCGAGCCCCACTCTTGCACCTGTCTATGCCTTACAACCTGACTAGCTGGCATGTGCTCTGCAGGCTGTTTGCACAGGGTCGCAGCACCTGGGGGAGGGAAGGTCACACCCCCTAGGGCAGGAGAGGGAATTGGCTTGGTGCCAGAATCACCTCCTGGCCAGTAGAGTTCAGGGGGTGGAAAGTTTGTCCACACAGGACAGGAGGATGGCGGTGGTGACACTGCACCTTGGGGTGCTCAATGACTGTAATTTGGTCAGCTTGTCTGTGGGGAGTGGCCACATATTAATGGTACACAAGCTGGGATAAACCTGCCCTAGGGTGGTATAACTTTAAGCTGCATAAGGAATGCTTAAAACTAGTTTCTGGTGTTAATGTATGGACAATCCAGGGGCTAAGAGCTCCAGAAGCTGCCTCCAATTAACATGTAACAAGGCCCCAAGACAATGACTTGATCTGATTCAGCTCTCTCTGTCAGACCACAAGGAACATCTCATGTCCAAATCTCTTCTTGATTTCTTTTCTAGTTTACCTTAGAAATGTTGTCGTGACAATTTTAAATTTAGCACAGAAGAGAAAGAAAGTTGAAATATACCTCTGTCATCCCATTGGAAGTGCTGCACAAGATTTGAGTTTTTTCTCATATTCACTGCACATAGGCAGAAATGCTGACTTCAGTGGAAATGACTTCTGATTTACACCAGCTGTAGTGAAATTAGAATCTAGAACATAAAATTTTATATTTAAAATAGCCCAGTAGGGAAAGAAGAGCTGGAGAAAAATTAGGTTTGTTAATTAATGACATTTATGATGCCTCAGAATTAGCTGTGATGCTGAATTCCCTTTCCACCTCTGTTCCTAACAAGAGAAATGAAGAAAAGATGTTTTAACAGTTATGAAGAGTGACTTTTGATAGGATTTGAGTGAAGGGGCAGAGTGCTTAAGGTGTTTCACTATGGCTGGAGCTGTGCATTTATGTCATGTTCTCTCTGCACTTGTGCAAAAAGACGCCAGCAGTTGACTCAGCAACAGAAACTTAGGCTTCAGGCACCACAAGTGGCTTGATGTGATGGCAGCCACATTACGCCCTTGCATGCTGTTGACTACAGAAAGTGGCATGCTTTAACACTGCTGAGCTTTTAGGTTTGGATTGACTTTTGACTTTGATCGATAGGGTTCAGCCAATATTATATGTGGGGTGAAAACGGAGTCAAGGCATATAGGTCGCTATTTTGAATCCTAAGCCAAAGTAATATGCAAACACCTTGTTTTACCAGCAAAAGGTATACTTGAAACAGCTGGCAATAATTATACTCTAAGGTTCTATAAATTAAGCCTGCTAGAAGAACCTCAATACCCTGCTGAACAGTTGTTGTCCTTGCACTAAGCTTACTTAGGTTTTAAAAGCTGTTTTTAGTACTCACCAGGAAAGTTCAGCTAAACCTCCGCAGTATCTATTAAAAGTCTGCACAGTGGCAGTGCTAGGACAATGGGCAGCAAGACCTGGGAGGCAGTCAGGACTCGGGCTTACAAGGCTGTAATATCACAGCCAGTGTCAGGCAAGCATGCAGCATTGCAAATCAAAGGATGCGGAGACAAGCTGGGTCAAAAAACTTGTTTTCTACGTGCTTAAGGGGGGGGAGGGGGACTGTTTTAGAGTGGCTCTTAGTGGCTCCTATAATTAAAACACCATAGTGCCTCCTATATTCAGTGTCCTGAGTTCCAAAATGGTGTCGGGGGCACTTTAATTAATGAGCTTTACTTTGACTAGCTAAATGCTAGGGTTTGACAAGCTTTAGTTAAAGCACCCCTGCCACCATTTTGAAACAGGGGATGCTGAATACATGGCACTGCAGCACACTGGAGCATTAATCAAGTCTCTTCTGATGCAGTCTAATCAGACCACATTGGAGCACATGTATAGGCACCAGGAGTGCTTCCTCTTTCCCAACCTGGTCTTTAATAGAGAAAATGGCGGGTCAAGTGTTGCCATCCAGCCAGCTAGGTCCAATAGGGAGGGGGGCAGCGGAGCCTCAGCTATTGATGGAAGCCTTAAACATGCTCCATCCATCTCCAGGCAGCTACAGCAAGAGTGCCAGGTTGGGGTAAGCTATTGTGTTGCTTAATCCAAGGCCTTGGGTTCAAGGCTATAGGCGTAATACAGAGAGTTGTCTATTTTACAGTTTTAAGACAAGTCACGGAACTGGAGTCTTTTAAAGCCTGAATTGACATATTAACTGGTGTCAGCTGATGTCACAGTTCACAGGGCCATCATGCCTAGTGGTTAGCACCAAGGCTGGACAAGGGGTTGCAGAGGTAAGCCACAGTTTGGAACAACAGAGGGCAGATCTGAGTTACAAGCCAGGAAGTCAGAATCCAGAAGGCAAGCACCAAGCCCAGGGGTGACAAAGGGCTAGGGTTCAGGAAGCAGTTGAGGTCAAGCCAAGATTCAAAACACCAAGTTAGGAGTGTTACTGGAGTGAGTAGTCAGGAAACAAGCCAAAATCTAATCAGAATTCAAACACTGAGCCAGAGGGCTTATCAGAATCAGGATGTGAGCAGAGATCAAACCAGAGTCCAAAGACCTGGGTACATGATCAGGAGCATTGAGGCAGGAACCAGGGATATCACAGAAGCAGGAGCTACTCAAGGACTGAAGCCACACTACGCAGCAGGACCCATGTGCTGCAGAACTTCCTTAAAAGCAGACCCAGAACCAACCTGGAGGAAGAGGCTCCTGCTCAGAGGGCCCTGTTTAATGAGCTGACTGCATATGACCTAACTACACAGGCTATAGTGCAGAAGCCTTATAGCTAATATATTTGTACATAATAGGGTGCTCCAGAAATGTTTGTTCCAGAACTGAGTAAATGGCCAAATAGTTGTGTTCTGAAACAAGTATACAATGTATACAACCTTGTTAGTTAATTGAAATTAATTGGCAATGAATTAACTCAGGTTTAAAATATTCTAATGCAAAGGT
>NW_017728939.1:2163101-2173046 GCF_001723895.1 Crocodylus porosus | reverse complement strand
CAGACAAGAGTAAAGGCCCATGCATGCATACATAATATGTTGATCAAGGATGCAGGAAGCCTATATTATAGTTTTGTAGCTGACTTGGACAAGGCATTTCCCTTCTCCATGTCTTGATTTCCCCATCAGTAAAATGGGGATACTTTCCTTTTGGAAAGTGCATTGCCAGCAGGTGGTAATGTTCTGCATAGGAGCTAAGCAATATTACCATAATATAAAGTGTTAAACCATTTTACACAGTGGAATGAAATTTCTCTTTCATGCTAAAAATTCTCAGTGGAGATCAGAACTCAAGTGCTGGCCACCTGTGGTTACTGCACGTGCAGCTGCTGACTGTAATAGGCTGCATTAACAAGCCCTTTTTAAATACTACTTGAAAAATACCTACCTACTTTAAATACTACCTTTAAATACCTACTTGAAATAACGAGCTTTTCTACAGGAGTGAAGCTTCATAACCCCTATTCCTTAAGGTTGTTTGTAACTTTTCAAAAAAGACAAAAAAAATTCCTGCAAGAGTAATAGTTCCCTTCCTTTATCTTAATGAAGTGAGTATCTCTGCTAAAAGTACAGCCCCAAATATGTGGTGTCTCCAGGAAGAGACTTCAAAGATGACGCAATCCTTGAGGCTTCTTTTGCTATTCATTGTTTCAAGGGTTGGCATCTATGACTATGGACCCAACTGGAGATAGGTAGGTGGACAAACACTTGGCTAAGTACACTGGTAAGGGAAGGGAACAGTGGGATCAGTGATCCAGGGCCTGGCCATATCAGAGAATCCCAGCTCGTACTCAGTGCTTTGCCTTCCCTCACCCTCAGCCTCTTCAGAAGTCTTAATAGGAAACAACTTGTATAACAGGCACTAGTCAGGGACCTGAAGAGAAGTCTCTGCAGAGGAAGAGACCTGTTGGCTACATAAGTGGACACGGGGCATATCTACACATCTATCTTCATTAAGGCACATTAAATTTAGGTGCAAATAGTTAAGTCGCATTAGCACATGTGAAGACATTCTAATGCTCATTAATGTGGTGTATGTTCATAGCTAAGTTGCATTACTGCACGTGTAGATGCGCTAATGCGCATTAATGCAGTGTGTGTCAATTTGCATAAAGCAGGTATCAAATTTAGGCTCACATAGCCTTAAATTGCCATTTTTAAGGCACATTAAGGGCACACATGTGTAGACACGTGCCCTAAATGTGCCTTAAAAATGGCAATTTTAGGGTAAGCCTGCATAAAAGAGGCATGTGTAAATGATCCCTAAGTTTAACTCTATTGTGCCCTGTTCAAGTCTCTGGAAAACTATTAATGCATCTACTTTTGAGACACACTGTTGTCTGACCTGTAAGACTGAGTCACAGAAGAGCAGGGAGAAGGCAGAGGAGGACTTTTTGTATTAACTGTTTTTCAGAGACTCAAGCAGGGTGGAAAAAATTCAGACTTTGGTGCCTAAATCCACTTATTTATCTAACAGAAGGAACAGAATGTGGCTCTGAGTCTCTACAATGATGGCTAAAGGGGTCAGGCTCTAGAAGAGACTCACATCTTCTGTGGATCAGGGCACATTTCAGCCACCTACTGGACTCCTGATAGTCAGAAGTACAGTGGCCCTAGAATAGGATTGATTCATGGAGAGGGAATGAGCTGGTGAGTATAGATGTTCATTCTTGTTCTCTGCTCTTTTCTGGTGAAGGGCTGGGGTCCTTCATGTCCTTACTTGGGAGAGAGGAAATGAAAACAGCAGAAGAAAGAAGTACAGATTCAGGAGAAGGCTACAAGTTTAATTTTTTTTTTTTTGTCCACATCTTTTTTTCAACAAAATCTGAAAATCAGAGGTTTTTCCTATTTGCCTGAGACACTGATATTTTTGGGGAAAAAAAGAGTAAAAAGTATTCTGCCAAAGTTTAAATACTGCCATAAATATGTTTTTAAACAAAATGATTCATTTTTTCTTTTTAATGTAAACTGCCTTTTTGTTTAGAAATCTGCACATGTATTTTTTTTGTTAGCCCTCCAGCAACACACACACACACACTAAAATGGAACATACTAGAGAGAAATCATTTTGTTTAACTCCAAGCAATTCTTTTTCTGTATTTCAGAACTGCCAACAAAGCAAAAACTCAGGTTTCACTCAGCTCTAGTCAGTGGGTCTTTTGGGCTCTGGAATCTGGAGCTGTCTCATGCACCATGTAGCTGAGCTGCAGGTTGGGAACCAGCACATCCTTAAAGCAAAGCTGAGACATTGACTAGATTTCGGTAGTTACATGAAAGAGAAGTTTTAAAGGGACTAAAGCCCAGCCTATTCTGAGATGATTAAAATGTTAGAATTGTTTTTGATAGGATGATTTTAAAACTGTTTACTAGTCCAGGAGACATTTGAAGTAAAGCTGAACATTTCGGGAGGAGGCATGTTTCTAGCATTTTGGAGTTTATTGTCAAAAGAACAAAAACTTTTTTTTTTTTTTGGTTGAATCAAAAGCCAAAAATGTGGGGAGTGTTTAAGTCTCCAATGAACCCTTTAAGAAAGTGAATAACAGTATAATTTTTTCTTGCAAAAATATACACTTCCTCAAAAATATATTTTATGTGTTTTGACTACAGTTCTGTGTACCTGCTTTAGTTCTTATTCAATCAATAACTTTATGTAGGCAACCATTAATCCTCTGGTTCATGGTGTATGCATAAGAGGTTTAGTTAGATGCCTCACGAATCCGCTTGTATGGAGTCCTGCAACCGCACATCAAGACCTTTGATGCACGCGCGTAGGTAAGAGTACGGAGACGCGGAGGCTGCTCAAGACACACCATCCCCACCTTAGACCCCTGAAACAGAATTGAAAGGCCAGAAAGATTCCCCAGACATTCAGGACGTACCCAGATGAATGTGGTCCTGTGGTTATGTGATGCCGCAAACACGTTCGAAGTGCCACATACCACACAATCTAGTGTTTTCCACTTGCAAGGGCATGCTGCCCATTAATGCACTGGTCTATTTTTTTTTTTTCCCCCGTGGGTTTGTTTGACCCCTGGTTATCCAAAATAAAAAAAAAATGCAGAAAACCCCCCCAGAGCAGCGCACTCTTGAGCAGTACGTACTGCTGAAAAGTGGAACTGGGCCACCCAGAGCAGAGCTGCAGTTGCTGGCTAGGCTCTATCCAGCAGGACTGCTGCTGCTGCATCCCCAGGAGAGCCCCAGGATCCCAGGTAAGGCTGCTGGGGCCAGGGGAACTTGCTGCATGCCAAAGCCTATGTGGCACGGGTGCTCCCTGGGGACAATTAGCTGTGCTGCCGCTACTTGTCTCGGGGAGCCAAACATTCATGCGTGTCTGGACACACCCTCAGTGTCTCAATGGTTGTAGCTTCTCCAAGAGAGCAACAGATAAGAACTGCTGATGACGGCCTAACACCTCAGCAAGTGTGTGTTTCTGTCAGGATGATGTTCCTTAGCCTTTCTCCAGCCCAGGAAGTTGCAGCCTTGTGGTATTTTATAGGAGCTGCCCCACTACAAGTAGCCCCACCAAGTTGCCACCCAGCTCTCCAGTTAGATGCAGGTTTTGGTCACACCCAGGCCTAAATATCTTTATAGAAACACAGTAATTTATGCTATACAGATTCCCACCAGAAATCCCTCTGCCTCCCCCTACCCCCCGCAGGATTTGTAACATCCAGTTAGTATATCCAATTTGGTGACAGACCTTGATTGACATGTCAAATGAAGGTGGATCTCCATAATATAACATTGCCCAGATGTGCATGGATGTCTCTTACAAAGAGTGGAAAAATCCATTCCTTCCCCACAGCTGTGACTGGCTTATTCCTTCCAGCACACATTTGCCTGCCCCAGTCTGAACCCACCAAGCTAAAACTGTCGTTATTGATCATAAAATTATCCAGCCCTTTTATAAATCCAGCTGCAGTATTAGACTCCAAGACCCCTGGTGGCAATGAATTACACAGGCTGACTATACATAAGAGGAAGATGAATAGTTTTTTTATTGGTTCTGAATTTACTGGCCATTAATTTCATGTGGTGATCCCTTGTTCTTGTAGTAGAGGACAGGGTAAAAAGCATGAAGCCATCAGTTTCCAACCCACCCTTCACAGTTGTAAACCTTTCTAACAAGTGCCTTCCTTCTCTTTCCTCTTCTCTTTTTCAGCTACTTTGCTCCTCCTGCTGGCTGTATAGTCACAAACATCCCGTAAGTCACACGCACACTCTTGCTTATATCAGCCAGGAAGCTCGGATATTAGGGGACAGGTTCCTTACCACCAATTCGGCACCTGAGTGGACTCAGATGCCTAAGTGTGTTTCTACTCCACTCTGTTTAAATCCTGAATTTCCTGAGATTTTCTCCAGGGAACTATGTCATTGAACCAGGCTACCTCTTTGCACCAAACACTTGGATTCAGTAATTTCATGTTACAATGAATTTCACAGGTTAATTTTACAATGTGAATAAAGACATTTTCATTTTGCCATTCTTAAATCCGCACAGCTACAATCCCTGTCTTTCTATCTTTACCTCTTAATGTTTCATCTCTGGTTAGGATTCAGAATATAAATCTGCAGAACTCAGTAATAGATGGACCAAACATAAAGAGACCTTAATGAGGAATATGAGCCTGTTTTTATTAGCAACCTATGTTTGCTTTTTGTAGATCACAGCTAACTAGGCCATTCATCTCTGTCCTAGTGTGTGACACTGCCCATTCTTCCTCATTCATTTTATTACATGGATAGTAGCACTGGCTTCTTGCCATTGTCTCCTACCTTTGCCAACTTGTACTTCCAGCGATTCCCAGAGCAGCTTAAGACTCAGGCTGTAACTGGCATTTGTAGACACCTGTTCAGTGATGAATATACTGGCATTCAGAAAATGGGGCAGCTAGATGGAGTTAGCATATACAGGTGAATGGGGTTAGCTTACATTTTAATTCCTGTTTATTCAGTCCAATCTAATGGCAGGCTGATTAGGTTGTGGTAGCAGGTGATCCCGCCCCACACCTGCCACATTAAACACTTTATTCATCTCAACAGTGTCTAGAGATAAGAGCTTCATGATACATTAAATACACAAACATGTGTCTAACTAATCAGCATCACAGTGCTGGGCTTGGAGTTGAACTGATTGGAAAATTTCTATCAGAAAATAGGGTTGTTGGTTGTAGGCATGTTGGTCTAAGGATATAGGCAGGCAAAATTCTTTGGGTAGATGCAAGATCTTCTATTTGATCAACTAAATAGTTAGAAAAATTGTTCTTTGCAAGCTTTTGGGCACAAACAGCCTTCTTCAGGCATAGGGAGAGTCAATGCCTGAAGAAGGGTGTTTTTGCCCAAAAGCTTGCAAAGAACGATTTCCCCAACTATTTATTTGGTCTAATAAAAGACTTCAAGTTTACCCAAACAACCTTGTCTGCCTATATCAGAAAAATACTCACTTGATGGACTCAGTGCATTCCATGGGAAAGCATGAGGTCTGCCTAAACATCTGAGGGCTACCCCTGCCAGCCTGCATAGCTCCCTGTGGTCCCAGGATCAGCAATGGGTCTGGCACCCAGAGAGATGGGCAGATGGGATGCCCACCTCCCCAGACATCCATTGCTGGCTAGCATGTGTAGGACACTACAAAATCTCTGGCTGCTCACCTGATGAACTGCCCAGACCTCTAAAATGCCTGTCTTTACACATGGCAGGCCAGAAACTCAGCCCCCCCACCCTGTTTCTTAGCTCCTCAGTTGATTGTGTGTCAGTCTGCTTCATAGCCGCATAGCTGGCCAGCTCCCGAAGGCTGTCTAGTTTCCTGAGCAGCCAGCCACCCAGCTGAGTGGTTCCCTGTACTGGCCTGGTGGGTGGACTGTCAGACTTCCTAGCTAGAGAAGCCAGCCAGCTCGTCAGGTAAGCAGCCAGGTGACCACCAGGCAACTAGCTTGCCAGCTTGGACATTTAAAAAAAAATAAATCCCATCTGAGTTCTTCTGACATAGAGCACTGTTCTTGTTTTTTAATTCCCATCCCATAGACATTTTCACAGCTTGAGCTTTGTGCTCTCCATTTCTTTTTTCATTCCAAATTAGGCACAAGTATTTCTGTGGAATGGAAATTCCAGTTCCTGCACAGCTCTAACTGGAAAGCAGGACGCCTAGGCGCCATCCCAACACCTACAGCAGTGGGTAGGAGCCAGACTGATGAAGCATCCTTATGCCAGCTCTAGCTGGAGAGGCCTTCTGTACAAGGGGTTCCCAGGGGGCTATTTCTCCCCACTTTAAGGTCCTTTATGCTGCCAGAGATGGATGAGTTAATTTAAAGTGCCAATCAGTCCCCAGCTGTGTTCTGGGCACTGGAGGATGGAGCTGCCAGTACCTTTTATCCTACAGATATCTGATAGGATTTTCTGTTCATTTGCTTTTTCTCTCCCTCTGAACACAACTTCTCTATCTGTTCATCAGTGCTTCTAGCACAGACTCACCATGACAACATGGGGGGCTTACAGGACATGCAGAGAACCACCTCTTACCCCTACAGATCTGTAGCTCTAGCATAGGAGTGAGCAAAATGCGGCCCACCAGGCCATTCTATCCAGCCCACGGGGCCCCTAAAAAATGTAGAGAATTAATATTTAGCTGCCCCTGGCTGCCTGTCATGTGGCCCTCGATGGCTTGCCAAAACTCAGTAAGTGGCCCTCCACCCAAAATAATTGCCTGCCTCTGAGGGACTTCAGCATCTGCCCCTTGCTCAGTAGCAGCGAGGAGAGGACCCAGCAATACTTATTCAAGGTGTTTTGCAGCAAGCGACACCGTATTTACAGCTGGATTATAGGAAGAGATTAACTGAATACTCTTCCTCGTCCATCTTGCTGTTTCCTTTTTCTTCTTTTCCCCTTCTGCTCTGCCTGTGCATCTGGCCGTCATTGTCCTCTCCATACACCCACCTATTTCCACCACAAAGCAAGGCAGTCCATCTCCAGAACAGGAGTCCAAAATTCACCACTGAGAGAAGGAAGCCCATTATCCCAGCTTAATTTTTCATCCTGTCCTTTCCCCTCCCTTTAGGAATGCACTAATACATCACCTGTCTCTCCCCTTGATAAAGTTGTCCTGCTAAGAAATGCCTCATTCTCAATGAACGATCCAAGTAGAAATGCTTCCAGGAAGAACAAGAGAGAAGGAGGCGTCTGTCTTTGTCACAGGCTTTGCCCAACGAATGGAACCGGCTGCTCCCCCCCGGAAAAATAAGTCTTCAGGTTTCTATTTGATGTATCTTCTTACGGGGAAGGCGGATTTATTTTCGACTCCAGACTTCTGAAATGGCAAACCTCCAAGTGCTTGATTCGGAGCTCGTGGTAGCAATCAGACCTGACTCCACTGGAACTGATAGAAGTTTTTCGGTGTGAAAACTGGTGTGGGCCCACAGAGCCCAATTCTTGTATTCTGATATTTGTAATGGCAAACCACTAGAATAATCTTTCCTCCTGTTTTTTTCTGCTTTTCAGAATGGGGGTTGACTCAGCTCATGGTTTTTTTTTAAAGGAGGCTGCTCTCACCCAGCTCTTTTTTAGCACTCTCCATACACAGATGTCCAAGTGCTGTATAAAAGAGGTCCATATCATTAGCCCCAATTTCAATTATCACACACATCCTATAGCTGCTCAGCAGCAGAGCCAGGAAAAGGTCTATATTCTGATTAAAAGCAATGATATAAAAACATTGGATTTTCAGTAAAAATTGATGGCTATGTTCAGTTTTATTATGAAAATCCAAACTGCCCAGAATTACAACTTGTTGGAATTATTTCTCCCCTTTCTTCCATTTTTCAATTTTCTCATTTTGCCACTGAATGTGATAGAAAAGCTAATGGAAGAAGTTTGTTTTTCCCCCCTTCACATTTTTCTATCTCCTTTTTTTGGAAGTGTAGGGGGAGGTGGTTGTTGTTTTTAAGGGTTCTTTCTTTCACTATCTAAAATTTTAAAATTTCCTCAAATTTCAGCAATAGGATGGAGCATCAAAAGAAACATGAAGCTCCATAACTGTGACAGTGCAGTTTTTTTAAAATGGTGGCAAGATTATGGAATGTCACTTTTTTTTCTTATTGGTTCATCTGTAATATCCAATATTTGAAACTGTTTGAAAAAATATTCCACGCAAAACATTAGAATTGGCCAAAATGTCCCATTCTGAGAACAGCAAGATGGAGACAACTAATTTTTTTCAGGTTTTTTTTTAAAGTGTTTTCTACCAGTTACATTAACTAGCTTTACCCATCACTCAACCCCAAAATGGGAGACATTTCTAAGAGTAAACTATATTAAGATTGCAGATGTTTGAATTTCTATCCCTAACCTCCCTTCCAGAAGAAACCTGTTAAGTTCATGATTCACCAGCCTTGCTACAAGGAGGAGCTCCTTAACCAATGGTCAGTGTAAGGTAAGCCGGCCCTAATTGCAGACCCTAGCATATAAAGGGCATTTTAGAAGTGAGGTAAATGAGTTGGGGCATGGTCGGCGTCTGCTATGGCTTTTCCCTTTTTAACAAGGCCCAGAGGGAGATGAGAAGCAATTCAATTGTTGATTTTTGGGGGGACATCTTTTCGTTGTGTGCTGGAGCAACATCTAGCATGATGAGACCACGGTGCTGTGGGAGTAACCAAAAACAACTACATAAATTAGTCCTGCCTTGGAAGAAGAGGTTAAACCCTGAACATCCTTAAAATATTGCATACACAAATCCCCTCTGGTCCATCCCTGTAAAAACCCCAGGCACAAGAAGGAGGAACTGAGAAAAGGGCCCAGCATTTCCCCTTTAAGAGCAGTGTGGTCTCCTTACAGAAGCTCTGCTGAAAACTGTCCTCTAAAATAACTTCAGTACATCAACTGCTTGAAACTGGCTCAGCTGAAGGGAACTCACTTTCCAAAGATAACTGAGCATGGCTGCCTGCCCAGTTTCAACAAAAGACGGATTTTGTAAAGCCAACTAAAACTATGCCATCCATTAGGCGAACTACAAAGCAGAACATTTTAAAGTTAATTGGTTTTGCAATTAAAAGATGCATGGAACATGTGATGCAATTAATTTTACATAAACTTGGTCAGGAATTAAATGTAAAAGCACTTGGTTACTTCCCTAAATGAAGCATATGTTTACTTCCAACACAACCAACCTTTTTGCATATCAGTAAGGGAGGTGCTGCAGATGCTAATGCTCAATGCACAGCACCAGCCAGAAGAATGGTGCTTTTTTCCAAGGCAGTGCTATTTCTGAGATGCCTTGATTTGAAGTTTGAAGGCCAGCCTGGAAAGAAGGCTGAAGTGCAGCAAGAAAAGTAGTCTTTTCTACACTGTTGCATTAGGAAATATAAATCAATGGGGCTTAACTGTTAATCCAGTGGTGGATTGGTTTAAGTTGATAAGGGTGCATAGTCACTCAGTTCTTAATGGCCAATTAGCCTTTCCTAAAGTTCAGTCACTGAAAAAGCCTTGAATTAGAGTCTACAGTGGGTGGTTCATATCAAGAAAACAAGTATTCAGATTGCCTCGCCACATGCCCCATCTGGCATCACTCAGAAAACTTGTCTTTACATGGTAAAAAAATAAATTATTCCATTTTTGAGACTCTGAAAACTGCCCCGTCGAAAACTTCCAACTACATTATTTGGCTGCTTGGGGACGATAGCCTCAAATTCAGGAGCCCTATGCTATAGTCCAGTTTTTGCTCATTGCCTAGTTAGCCTATCACAGAGGTTGGCAAAATATATATAGACTCCAGGCTGGATTCAGCCATCAGGGCCACTAGATCCAACCTCCCAGGGCTTACCTCATAGATTCATAGTTTCTAGGGTCGGAAGGGACCTGAGCAGATCAACTAGTCCAACCCCCTGCCATGGCAGGAAAGAGTACTGGGGTCAAACGACCCCAGCAAGATGTTCATCTAACCTCCTCTTAAACACC
>NW_017728939.1:2123894-2161986 GCF_001723895.1 Crocodylus porosus | reverse complement strand
GTATTTAAAAAAGGACTTCTTATTGTCCTTAATCTGGGAAGCTAGTCCCAGTTCCATCTGTGCCTTGGCCTTCCTAACTACCCCCCTACATCCCCGAGCAACTACAGAATAGTCCTCCCTGGTGATGACCCCTTCTTTCCATGCTCATGCTCACACCAGGGCTAAGCAGTGAGGAGCTGCAACAGGCCTGGGCGACTTCCAGCTGCACCCTCACCACTTACTCTCGGCCTTGCCACCCCCTTCCTTACCTGCAGCTGCGGCAGGGGTGCAGCTTCCAGCTTGTAGAGAGCTACACTGGAGCTGTGCAGCTGGAAGCTGTGTCTTGTCCATGCCTCTGTTGCTTCTCTCTCCCCTCTCAGCCTCCCACCTGCACTGGAGCAGCAGAAACACAGAGACAGCTTCCAGCTGCCTGGCTCTGATACAGCTCCCTACTGGCTGAACGTCGTGCCCATGCCCATGCCCCAGCTGGGGAGCTGGGAGAAGCAGCAGCAGTATGGGCACAGGGAAAGCCCCTCACTGCTGATGTCCTGTAAACTGCAGCTGGGTTGTTCTGGCCCATGGCTTGAAAAAGTTGCCAGCTGCTGGCCTGTAAGATCAGATCCTCAAAAAGACTTTGCTGCTTAAAACAGATCTAGGTAGATATAAGACACATATATCCAAACTTGGGACCCCAAAACACCCCCACTCAGTGGGTGCTTGATCCTGGAAATTTCTAAAACTCACTGGGTGCCTGCAGTGCTCCCCCAGCTTGAGCAGGCAGACACTGAACTCCTACCTGAGCCTCACTAGCTATGCTTATAGGGCACAAAGCAGCGCTTTGGAGAGATACCCAGTACTGAAAGAAAAGAAGTACGGACTCATTAGGGCAGCACTGTGCAAGGGTTAATAAGCTGTGCCTAATAGTGGATCCAGAAATCAAGCAAAGCCTGGAAACCTGGAGGAGCCACTTTGGATTGGGCATCTCACAAAACTCAGTCCTAGTTGATGTAGGCACTTAAACTTCAGGGGAAGCCAGGGATTCAGGCATCCTGTGCTGTTTCCCATGGACTAGCTCAAGGTGGCTCCCTGCTCAGCACGTGGCATTCTGGGATGGCCTTTCTGAGCTGCCTTCAATGCGCAGGGAGCCTGGGAGTGTCACTCTGAGGTCAGGCCCCTAAAACGTAGGTGTTGCAGTCCCTAACTTCTATGCACCTAAGCCTTACTGCATTGCACCCTCAGATTTCTGGAACAAACCCAGTCTTTTACTTTGTGATTGTACAGTCCCTAGTGTGATGTGGCCCTGATCTTGGCTGGAGCCTCCAAGTCCTAAATAGGTTGTGCATAGTGTTAACAGCATTGAATTGCTCCTGGAAAAACCAAACATGTACAACTGAGTATGTGAGACGTTTTCCTCTCCTTTTACTCATACTGGTGTAACTCAGGAGATTGAACCCAGTGGACCAGACGGCCGATGTCCCTTACAGTAGCTCCTTTGACGCTAATGGAATTTCACTGACTTTTGCCCCCAGAGGATCGTCACACTGGAGTTAAGACCAGCATGTGGGGGTGGAGAATTTGGAGGAGTCTTCGTTTTTAGTGCAGTCTCAAGGATCTAAGGGGAATATGCATGCTAAGGAAATCATCCAGCACTGGAAAAAGCATGTTAGGTCTATAGGAGGTGGCAGTTCTTTCCATATCTGTAGCTGAGTGGTACTTACTGTGTTTCTAATCATTGTCTGAGATTGTCTGAGTTGTTTGAGATTCAGAAGTCAGTATTGCAGAGTTTGGATAAACATTTCTTTCCCAGCTGATTAGAGCTTGGCTGTTCCCTGATCGTCTGGCCATCTCTGGGCAAGTGGTTCATTAATCAGTCAGTCAAAATCAGATTTAAAGGGAGATAGACTTTGTTCCAGAAAGAGCTAAATCTCACATCTAAATCCGTGCAGCTGCTTTCCTACCCTTCATTCACTGCTGCAGCAGCAGAACAAAGGCCAAGGCTTATGCTATTCAGTGGCCAAACGCAGCTTTCACTGTGCCACTCCAGAATTGCTGTATTTGCTACAAGTCACATAATTATGAGTAATCCAAGATGTAGTCTGGAGCAACTGATTGCATGAAATCAGAGCAGCAAAGGTGTTGACCCTATGCATCCCAAATTGCCATTTTCAAAATGAAATATTTCCACGTTTTGTTTCAAACCAGTATTTTTTGGGGGTTCAAAAAACGGACCCAATGTGTTTTCTCCAGCCAAAAAACATGGAGATGCTTTGCTTTGGATTGGACAAAAGGTTTCAAGTCAACCTAAGACAAAATGTTTTTATTGATTTTTCAGTTGGGCCACACTGCTGAAAAGTCCAGTCTTTGCACGGGTGTGAAAAGCTGCTCCTCTGTGCAGATACCACTACGTTCCAGGCCAGATTCTGAGCTTTGCCAGAACATGCTGGCGCAGAAGGATTATCAACCAGTAAGAGGCAGACAGCTGGGCATACAGGCTTAGTAAAGCTGTTCAGAGCATACAGTTGCAGGCATAGAGCAAGCAGAAGGTTTTACACCACCTTGATTATAACATTAGCAGCTGATCTCCTGAAAGTGCTAGCAGGACTCAGAGAGTGCTCCTTTCCCAAAATCTTCCAAAAAGGTCATTCTCACATGGCTCAGAGGGGAATCTATAAAAACCAACTCATGTTTCCTGTGAGATGAAGCTCATGCTTGTTCTACCTGAAGGGAAACAAAACTCTGCACAGTCAGGATCTCATTTCTATCTGGGATGCTTTTATCTTCCAAGAAGGCTCCAACAGCAGATGACACGGACACTTACCCCCTTGTGTGTGGATCAGTAGAAAGGCAAATGCACCTCTTTCCAACACTCAGAGGCTTTCTACATTTTTAACACAGTTATTCACAGATGGGCTATCTAGAAAGAACACTCACACAAATTCCCAGCCTTGGCAAGAATATTGGACCATAGCTTCGGCTGGTGTGAATCCGCAGAGTGCTGTTTATTGGAACCGAAGGACTGGCTAACTAACTCCATATCGTTTAGAGCTTCTAGACCCCTCTTTATCTTCCCTTCCTTATTGTAGCATTTGCCTTACATATGGCCAATGTGAGGACGGTGGGCAGTAAATGTACGTTGCCAGGAGACTTTATGTACAGCCTATTTACTGAGTAACACTTGGCTTATTTTTAGCAGGTTCCTTTCATTTTATTTGACCCAAAATAAAATGGTACATTTAGTTTCCAGGCATTTGGAAAGTGTTTTGAACTTCTAGAAAATAAAATTCAGGGAGCTTTCTGAATAAAATTTAATTTCAAGTAGAAAAGTTAAAACATTGTCATCTTGCAAATATTAAAACAACTATGGCTGTGTGTAGATAAAATGAGAGGCTTGTGGGCACTACACTTTAAAGCAGGCTAACTGCTTTTGCACTGCTTTAATGGTGTCGGCATTTGCATGGCTCAGTGGTGTATTGCACATTAATTCCAGCCGCTGTAGGAAATTTGGCGGCGTAATGCGCCTTAAATGACTCGGGGCACAGCAAACTAAAACTGCCCCTACAGCTGTGGAGTGAAGCACTGGGCTCCATGCAGCTCCACGGCTCTGCAGGAAGCCCATGCAGGCAGCCTGGCAGCAGCCTGGGAAAGCAGCTCCACCCCCTGGAGCCTGCCTGAGCTGCATGGGGGTCCGGTGCTTTCTTCTATGGCTGCGGTGCCCCACAGGACTACCCAAGCCGGGTGCCTTCAGGCATGTACTGCCTGGAGGTGGGGGGGAGGCACTGCTGCCGCAAAGAGGTGCACTAACCTTCCCCCCCGCAGCCCTGGGACCACTCTGCCTGCTGGCAGCTTGCCCTCCCCTCCCCACCAGAGAGGCAGGTAAGTCAACAGGGTGTGTGCACAACGCGGGGTGTTAATCAGCCCTAAATTGAAGCAGTGTTTTTTTAAAACCTGCCATTTCATTTCATCTACACATGCCCTATATGCCTTTTTTTTGTTGGGAGAGGGGTTGGAGTCAAAATGATTAATGCAGTGAAATCAGCAGGAATTCCTAAAACATATGAGTCCATGAATCTGCATTTTTTCAGCAAAACATGGTTTGGTTGAAAAATGTTGCACAGCTCTAGTCAAGGCTGATTGGAAAGTCCATTCAAACCTAGCAGCCCACTGGGTAAGGCAAATTAGTTTCTTTGCCAGCAGCACATGTGCGAGAGATCTGGTCATCACTGTGTCTTGCTGCTTTTGACTCCTCACTCCCCAGCCTGAACGACCAGGTATGTATTTACAGATGAGCCAGTTGGCAGCAGCGTTCGTCAAGAAAAGGGCTTTGGTTTAGGCCTTCCTGAAGTGTTCTACCACCATGCTCCTACCAGTCAAAATGGGACCTCTTCCTAAAGGAAATGCATATAGGGATATTATGGTCTGCTGAAGAAATTATTAGATAAAGGCAGCAAAAGCTTTGTTTATCATCTGGGTTCTTTGTGTTTCAAAATCTATTATATCTCCTAAAACATTGAGTTTATATGTGCATGTGTGTGCACACAGACACAAGTACTTAGAGGGCTCTTGAATCTGCGAGCTGCATTTGTTTAAAGAGGAAGTGAAACGATGACCTTGGGAAAGGGCAGTATTCTCCCAGTTTCTCAGAAATTTTCCCAGACTGCTACTCCTTTTGCTAAACGATGTTCAAATTACCTTGAACTGCAGGTGCAAAATCTCCATTCTCCATTAGCCATCCAGTCCCTTCACTGGTAACTTGTTCCTTGATTCCTGAATTGTGCAGAAAATAGCTATGGGGATACTTGCCAAAGGCCTCTATTGCCAGAACGCTGACATGTAAGTAATGGCTCGCAAATCTCAAGGGTTATGAAATGATGAGGACTGGTTTGCACTAAGCATGGATACTTTCTGCCAACCAACAGGGCTTTATCGGACCTGTCCATGACAGGAGCCTTTGAATTGGAGGAACTGCAAGTGCAAGGAGCCGGTCTCAAAACAGTTCTTTGTGGAATGCATCCGGACTGCTTAATGAATGGGCTTTTCCTTATCTGGGATCCTAAGAATAAAGAACTCAGATCTGCTACTTGGATGTCACTGCGGGTACAGGTGCTATAAAGGGGCTGCTGCTGAAACTGGGAAGAGGCTGTGCTATAGCGAGTATTGTACACAGGGCAGAAGGAAAGGTTAGTTGGCTCAAGGTAATATATCATTATTCACCTATTCCAGTATTTCTTTCCCACTTTCTAATAATCAGATCCCTGAAATGCCTCCTTGAAACAGGAATGGTAGAAATTGTCTCAGGTACAATAAGCAGGATGAGATAAGATCAGGCACTCAAGGGTACGCATAGGAATGCGGCAACTCAGACAACCCCGTAGATTAAAATCTGGTGCCAAGAGATATGCAGGCTGCAGTAGGACACTCAGACATTAATGCTCATTTTAGATGGCACGAGGGCTGTGTGACACTTTGGGTGTTGATTTGTATCGGCCCAATTCAGGGGCCGAATTGCTGAATCTGAATCAAATTGGGAGACCAATAAAAAGGTCTTAATTGAGTTGAAGCTCTCCGAATCGATTCAGAAAGGAATCACTGTCCCCCGAATCGACTAAATCTGAATTCGATGCAAATACTTGCTGCTTCACACAGGCTTAGCTGGCAGCCATGGATTACTTCTAGCATTGCACCAAGGAACAGGCAGCTTGGATTTGGCTCCTAGAGGCAGCAGGGTCTGTGCTGGCCAGGTACAGAGGCAGCACCAAGGAATATGTGCCACAACAGAACACATGCAGGGCACAGATTGGCACCAGGTAATATTTACCATGTAGCTGAGCAGTCATGGTTAAATGCTTGCATCTGAGCATGCTGATACTGTCATTCCCCTTGGCAAAATGCTGGCTGTTGGTAAAACACTGGCAGGAACTGGGTGTCTGATTTTGTGCAGTTTTATCCCATCAAGTGCCACTATTGACTTGCTTTGCTGTCTTGGACAAACACGCCCCAGGTAATTAATGAAGAGCAGTAGGGCTCTGCTTGACAACAAAGAGAAGAGAGGCAGCGACGTGAGACCGAAACGAAACACTTCATTCCAAAGCTCTTAGGAAGGAGCCATTTCCCCAGATTAAACTGCAGGTTTCAGCTTGTTCAGCTTATTAGAATACTCTCCTCCTTCACAATGGATGACTTTTCATGCATCCTGACATTTTATATACTATACATCCCTATATATTTTTGTTCACTTTGCATTGTTGCTCCACAATGCTACTGTTTGCGTTGCTATTGGCAGGGGAAATGGTGTTTTTCTTCAAATAACTGATTGCTGCATAATTAGCTCTTTTGTTCCAGTCACATAAACTGTGCTAGTTAATTATATGCCACCTTGCCAATAGTTTCCCCGTTCTCACTGGATTCTATTGTTGAGAGCTGTGTTAAGTGGCAGGGAGGACGGGAAACCTAAAAAGCTTCTCAGAAAAACCTCCCAAGTTGCCTTTGAGAGATTTTATTTTGTGAGTGGTCGCAATGCCCCATACTTCTATTATGCCTCTCAGATTTGTCAGTCCATGAGCATAAAGATCAGCAGCGCTGCCATTTGAATGACTCCTTTCATAAGTCTCGCAAGCATAACAAAGCTATAGTAAAAAATATCAGAACAAGTAGCATCCAGCCAGGGTGCATGAAAGTGGTTTCAGCTATTGGCCAGTGCTATGTTTCTCATAGACTTGGTGTTTTCTATTCTTTCCTTCCATTAGGAAAGATGGCAGGGATGTTTTCTTTCTTTTTTCAAAGCTGCTTCATTTTTCAAAGCTTCTGTCAGGAGAAGGTCTCAAAGGTGGAAGCTGGTAAAAATCTAAAATACAAAGAGAAGGAAGAAGCAGGAAAAAATAAGGTGCTGGGGTTTGGTACTGAGATTCCTACACTGATTCTCCGTGTTAGAAGTGGGATACCAGAGAATGGGAGGTCCCTATATGCTTTCTGGATTCAAATGCTTTTTTTTTCAAAGGACTAATGACCCATGAACCATGTCAATGGTCCAGTATTTAAAACACTCAGCTTTCACAATAAATGCCTTGCCTGATATTTTGCATGTGACATACATGTGGAAATAAGTTTGCTCTGAAATGGGAAAACAGGTAGACGTGTCATGTATCCTGTCCATGAGTCTCCAGCTGTAGCATGCATGATGCCATGTCTGGGTATACATGGGGCAGGTACTACCTGTGCCAGTCAGTGACCTTGGGTCTGTAAAGGGCTCCTAAAATCAGGGCATTAGGCAAATTGTCTATTGAGCCTTTGTAAGTTGTGTCTGCTTCATCTTTGTCTTTAAATCTATGGTGGCTGAAGTCTACTCTCCACCCACTGAACGATAAATAGCAATGCTAATGTTATCATTCTTCATGGTATTTTAACTTCTGTCAGAGGGATGGGAAGATGGGTCCATGCATAAGAAGTAGAGATGGGGTCCAGACAATATGGGCCCTGGCTCTATTTGGCATCCTGGGAGAAATTACTGACGCTCAGTAACTCTTTGATATTCCAATAATGGGGTGTGAAAGGGGAGATCTTATATTCTATCACTTCACAACACTGCTGAATGTAATATAACAGAACTCAGGTATTTTATTATGGCCACTTCAGCTCCATGTTTGGATAGATTTAACAAAGCCAAACTGGCTATGCATACCATAACCAAGTTCACGCACCCCTGGGTCAAGTGCATAGTTAGTTGCTCTCCCTCACCTCAGATGATAGCAACTGTTATATCATGGTAATGCAGTGTCATCCTTAACTCTTAATTATTGCACTGGTCTTTTAAATATGAATGGCCCACCACAACTGGCTCACTTCCCCCTAGAATTCTTATCCCTTTCCCAATTTTAAAACAGTTTGAATACATTTTAAATACTGACATCTAGATGCATCAATGAGCTGCTTTTAAACTATGCACACCAAAAAAAATACACCCAACTTTGCCACTTGCCTTCCAGAGGTAGGAAAAAAATCACAGTAGCAATAAAATAAGAGCAACACCATGCCTGGTCTTCAATCTATTAACACTCAAGGCAACTACCACTAGTAGCTTCTTCATATTTCTAAATAGAATTGCACCTTGTAGTTGGGATCTTCCTTTTCATTTTCTGCCAAGATGTTTGGAGGAGCGTCTGGCGCATCCCCTTTTAAAGGGAGAGCTCCACAAGAGAGGGATGAGGACACCTCATCTACCTTTCCTTCTGTACAGGTTAGCTAGACACTTAGCTGGGATGGTTTAGTCATGGTTATCTTGAGCAGGGGGCTAAACTAGATGACTTAATGAGATCATTTCCAGCCCTACTTTCCTATGATCCTATGGGTGGTCAGGATGGGAGCGGCAATGCAGGCTCCAGAAGCTCATATCAGGGCCCAGAGCCAAAGGTCACAATTGTACCTCAGTTGCAATGGATACTATAGCGCTTTTTCACCTTTCCACTCTTTGTGTGTACCAGAGAATGAGGAAGCTCCATCCCTTTACCTCCACCTTTGCCCCCTTTCATAAGGAGCATGAGACAGGGTGCAACAGATTTGCAAACTGTATGGAAATTGGTCCTCAAAGGTTCAGACACTTGGTTTTTTGGATTATTTTGATATTTTTTTCTCTTACCCCTTTTGTGGAAGCCAAAACCTTTAAAAATAAAGGCCTATTTTGATGGAAAGTTTTTGATACGTCCTTTTCACTGGGCACATCTACATGAGATGCTGATTGCACATTGGCCTAATAACAGTAAAGTGTTATGGCAAAAACTGTGCTAACAGTGTACTGCACAGTGTTTTTAGGCTAATGCGCAGTAAGCACCACTAAATAACCATGCACCGGTGCTACTGCACAGTAACTTTAGGCGCTGCACACTTAGCGCTTTATGTAGGAAATGCACAGTGTCTGGGGTTCACTAATGAACGTGTAGATGCACCCTCTGTGCCTTTGGTGGGGAACTGACATATGGCAAAGTAGTAGCTCCTCTTAAGTTACTGCCAAAATCTCTCTCAAAAAATGAGACTCTTCTGTTTTTCCTCAAAGAAAACCTGATATCCTGGGGAGGGGAAGCACACATAGCACAGGACAATAATTGAAAGAGCTTTCATTCGACCCCTGCTGGCTACTACTCTAGGCCTCAAAATAGGACTTATGTAAATTCTCTGCTTCTTCAAACACTGTTTAGACCAAGTGTGTACCCCTGACCAGTAGAAAATTAGACTATTAGAGCTCTATACATTTAGAACAAAGAAGAGAGGAGGAAGGACTTTCGGATGCGAGGAGATGGGTGGTGAAACCACCTAAAAAAATTCTGGTTTTAAATAACGTTCTTAATGAAGAATTCTTTCCTTTAACTCTATTTCAGCTCTAAGCAGTGTTCTTTTATTGTTTCTCTCCCTCTCTTTTATGCAGGAGACATTCCTGCGAGAGAGATAAAAATGTCACCTCCCCTTCAGCTAAATTCACTAGACAAAGAAAAATTAATTCTTCAATCATTGCCTCTTCAACTCAACCTTTAATTTTCCCTGGATAACAAAACTGTCTAATAATATTCTCTTGCCTGTGCTTTTTCTGTCACTTCTGTAGAGGAACCTCTCCTTCCATTTTCTGTTGTCTACTTTGATATAAAGTTTGAAATGGGCAATTCATTTGATGGGCAAAATCCTGGCCCAGGCTGAAGTCAGTGAAAGGTTTCCTAGAGTTTTGTTCTAAACCAGTTTTGTCAGGAACTGGGCATCTTTAGAAAGACTTTTTCTTTTTGGTATCATTGTTTGTAATTTTGATGTCCCTGTTTATCTTGAAGTCTCAGCTTCTGGGGTTTCTTTGCAATTTTCCTCTTTCATATAAAAAGCTAGACTCTAGCCCATTTGCTGGTGGAGCAAAGTTTAAAAAGATAACTCCAATCAGCTCAAAATCCAGAAAAGAAATAAAAGGAAGCTCCCCAAATGTACTCCTTTTTTCTTGGACTCTTTGGGGGCCAATTCATGATTTCTGAACACTTGGGATTATCAAGAATGTTTATTCTTTCACCGTTCTTCATTGCATTGAAGAGTATAATAAAAAAATATGGGCTATTTCTGTTCAGTATGTGTGCCGCTTGGTTTCAGCCAGTGCTGGATTATGGAGAAGAAGAAGAAATTTAGAGAAAAGCAGAGATGATTAAAACATCTCCTTCTCTCTCTCTCTCTCTCAGGCTTCTGAAAACATTTTTCTCAGCTAATAATTTACACGTGGAAGCATTTTATCCAATTAGTTGTTTCATCTTTTATCCCCACAAATGTTCAAACAATCTAACTGAAAATACTTCCCAAAGCAAATTTTAAACAAATATCCCCAAAGGGGGTGTTTAGTAGTATATTCCATTGAAAAAGCTATAATCCAAGCTCTGCTTAGTTACACAATTCAGGTGGTATTATTCATTTTCCCTGACAGGATGAAATCTGTGTATACTTCAAATCAGCGGTTCTGAACCGGGGGTACATGTGCCCCCAGGGGGTACGGGAAGCCTCATCAGGTGGTATGTGAGATATATTTCATACGTTGTCGAAGGGCCTAAAAAAATCTTGACGATTTGAAAAGTCTTTGTATGAGTATCTTGCTGTTTTTATAATACACAAATATATGTGGTTTGACATAAAAATTAATTTCCCATTGAAAGGGGATATATGAAGTCTCACTCTGAGACCAAGGGGTCCATCGACTGAAAAAGGTTCAGAACCGCTGCTTCAAATCATACATTTAATGCTATTTGTAGTCCAGATGATCTGCAGATGACAAACTCTTCCAAGAAGAAACTAACAGGTGACTCTGAGGAATACGTTAATTTTGCAATCTGTTTGCAAAAAAAAAAACAAATAGAAAAAGGGGCAAACGTTCATTATATTATTTTTGTCATTAATGATTTTCCCAATGTTAGGCCTGCTCTTGCCTCTATTGAAAACAAGGTTCCTGATAATTTTTAAAAGGACGTAAATTAGCTTGAGTATGGCAATGAAGATTTGGGCCTCGCCATGGTAAAGGCAAAAATCTCTGCTGCTTCTGCAGGTTGTGAAACTTCATTAAACCCCCACCCATATTTGGTGCATTAAAACTAGAGAGTCCAGGATCTCCTTCCTTTTGTGGGTTACTTCTCAGAATTTTAAAGCCATCAGAATGTAGATTTTTGCAGTTTAGTCAATGTAAATTTATTGTGTTCCCAGTATCATATGCTCCTGTTATCTGAATGGTACATTCATCAGAATAAATATTAGAAGATGAGTCCTCAGAGAGATCCTGTGTATACATGAGCTATACACTCCAGCCAGTGGCTAATCCATGCAAGGAATTTCAAAACATGGATTATTCTTGTATTAATTATGAAAGATAATTGGGGTCTCATAAGCAGTGAGAGGGAAACCTTCCTTAGTGTTAGGAAGGCTTCAAGAGGGACTTGTTAATGTGTAGAGTCCATAAGCCCAGCTACAAACCAGCTGTGGTAATAGCCTCTGTCATGGGTCTTGAATGAGAACTGAATTTCAGCACCACAGAGCTCGCACTAAAGAGTAAGAGATAGATACTCTCTCTCTCTTTCTCTCTCTCTCTCTCTCTATATATATATCAGTACCTAGGTGAACATCTGCAGTCCTCCACACCTGAATTATGCCTAAATGTACTTTAGGGACCTAAGTCCCGGTCCTTACCACCTTTGTTAACCTGCTTGCTTCTCAAAAGGATGGTTTAACTTTACAGATTCAAAAATGATTCTATCACTAGACAGACGGTTAAAGCTCATCCCGACCTCAGAGCACCTTAGACCCACTTCTTTGTACTGATCCTGTATAATCACCAAAGACAGAACCTAACAAGCATTTGCATCACACGGTGCAGAAAACATGCATCAAAGCCAATAAGCATTTGCATCAGATCTCTGTCAGCCTAGAGAAGAAGACCAGATCCATGGAGTAGATGCAATAGTAGGCTCTTGTCCTTCGGGGAAAAAATGTGGGTTCTTTTGCTATCACAGTAGGATTCATCACATGCTGCTCGGTGGGGGGGATGTACCTTTGTGTTCTCCCATTACAACTTAAGAGATGAGTTGGGATATCCTGGAAATCACTTTAATGCTCTGAAAAGTTGAATGTCAGCACTGATCAACTCATTATTGCATAAACATCATGCCTACCCTGCTTCAGCTTACACCTTCTTGCTGTTCCTGCAGAGCTAAATTAGAGAAACTCAAACTGTTTTGCACAGGGTAGGTTTAATACCGTTTAACTGAGTCTATGAGATTTGGGTAGGTTTAGTACCATTTAGCTGAGTCTATGAGATTTTAAGTGGATGGAAAGATTGTTCACTTATATCAGCTTGCCCGGTACTTCTGAATTCACTTTTTCATATAAAACTTTGTTTTCAAGAGTTTCTGAGCCTAAATTTAACAGCTTGTAGAATCTCAGGCCCCGATCCTTAGCTAAAATCAAAGAAACTGCTTGGATTCACACTAGCTGGCCATCATAGTCTGGGAAAAAACGTAAGCTTTTAGGTAGTATATGAACCAAATTCATCCTCAGGGACCCTCTCAGGGGAAGGCAGGCAGCTTTAAGTTATACCAGACTTTCCATGGCAGCCCTACCTGCATGTCCTAAAGCAGAGACCTGCTAAGTGGAGACATTTGTGGCTGTGCTAACTAGGCCTCCTGTCTGGTTAGTGTCAAACCTGGAGCATCACTGTCACTTATGACTAGGTATAGATGTTATACTTAATGTGTGTTAAGGGCACCCAAAGCACTTTAAAGCCCTAACGGAACAGATGTTCGCAGCACTTAAAATACTTTTAAAAAGGTGGAGCCTTCTCTAAGGTTACCTATACACATGGTCTGGTGTGGGGAGGTGGGGGGAATTTTAATTAGAGTGGCTCCAAGAGTTGCTTTAATTAAAGCACCCCCAGTGTCAGGTGTTTTCAGTGGTCCGCACTTCAAAATGGGGGGGGGGGGGAGTCAGGGCCTTGAACTAAAGGTTGTTCAATGAGCTTTAGTTCAAGAACCCCTGCCATCATTCTGAAGTGCAGTGATGCTGAATGGACATTACGTGAAGGCTGCTGGAGTGCATTAATTAACACTCTCCAGCAGACTTGATTAATTGAGTCTGCTCTGATGTAGGCTAGTTAGCACGTCAGAGCCGACATCTTGCACGTGTATAGATGTCTTAAATTAACCCTCAATGAACGTGGAACTAGAATGTGGAATGTGAATGTGGTAACCTAAAGCAGTTTAGGTTATTGCACTGTTTTGAACATCTGTACCACATCCGTCACGCTTCAGTGTAGGTCTTACCCTACCGCCATCCTGGGGGCCCTCTGCTGAGTGTCCTGCTAGCCCCAGCCACTCAGCCAGTGCTTGTCTGCTCCTGGCAAGCACCAGCCCAGCCCTGCCTCCAGGCTATCACCGTGGGGAGACAGAAAAGACTCTGTCTCCTCTTTGTGAGGCTGGATGGGAGGGTGAAGGAACAGAGCCTTTCTGCTGCCTGTTCCCTGCCCCACCCCAAGCTGGCAGGCTAGAGTCTCGGGGGGGGCGGCTGGGTCTACGTGGTAGAGAAGCACCGTTTCCCCACTGGGGCCCTACGTCTCGACATGGGAAAAAGCTGGCTAGGAAGCCCTGTGCTGTAGCTTCTTGCTCAGATACCAAGAGGCTGGGGTGGAGGGCAGGGAAGGGAGCAGCCCCCTGCTGCAAGGAGCCCCCTGATCCACACACACACACACACACACACAACTTGCTGGCTGGGGTCTCGAGGGCACACACATGGGTCCATGTGGCAGAGATCTCCCTTTTCCCCCTGCCCCAGTTCCTGGCACAGTGAAAAGCTGGCTGGGCAGCCCTGCACTGCAAATCCTGGCTGCGGCTGTCAAGAGGCTGAGGCAGAAGGGAGGGGTGCAAGGCTGGGTATGCGCAGCAGAGGAGCTCCCTTTCCCCCGCCTCAGCCTTTTGACAAAAGCAGGCAGAAGCTGCCCAGCTGGCTTTTTTGCCACACTGGGAATTAGGGACCAGGGGGAAGGGATCCCCGCTTGCTGTGAAGGGCTCCCGCCACAGCTTGCTGGCCAGGGTCTTGGGGAGCAAGGCAGGCCAGGTCTACACGGCAAGGGGCGCTTCCTTCCTCCCCCCACTCGGGTCCAGTTCCCAGCATGATGAAAAAGCTGTCCAGGCAGCCCTGTGCTGCAGCTCCTGATTGCAGCTGTCAAAAGGCTGGGGTGGGACAGGGAAAGGAGCCCCCCTGCCATGTGGGCATGGTCTGCCCCCCAACAAGACCCCAGCTAGCAAGCTGTAGGCAGGTTCTTGTGGTGGGGGGCTCCCTCCGCCGCTGCTGACAATCGCCAGATGCTGGTGGGGAGGGCAGGGCTGGCTCTTGCAGCTCCGGGGAGGCATACAGAAGTGCCCCCACCTGTTGTCCTTGGCCGGTGTAGGAAGGCACCAAACCACACCCCTCACAAAACAGTAAATGTCTATTCAGTTCATTCCCACTCTAGCTTATAGCACTTTAAGTAAAAGGCGATAGTTAGAGCACTTCCACCAGGGGCTTTTTTAATGTCTGTACTTAGCCTAAGAGTACAGCAGAAAGGTTGAAGGCCCTTTGTATAAAACCCCTTCCTCCACTACACTTTTCAGTGCAAGGTATTCTATGTCAAGGTCAGTTCAGCTCAGACCCAGATTGTACAAAAAACGTGAGAATGAAGGTAAGCCACTCCTATTCAGCACAGTTACCTGAGCACATGCCTAACTTTGTGCCTGTGTTCAGTTATTCTATCTAATGGGGCTGGGTGCTAAATTTGGGCCTTTGCCTCTTGGAGTATGTCTGACCCTATGAATATAAATATGATAAGGAACTTAGGCTGACAGGACCCTTCTGAATTATCAGTTTTCATAACAGGAGGGGATGGCAAACTATAAAGCTGTCAGATTTTAAAATATCCATGTTAGTTTTGCTTCTTAAGTACTGCACAGAGGAGGTAGAACTATGAACACTTTGTGTCAAATAAGCACTCTCTTTATATTTAATCAGCTGGTTATGTTAATTAAATATGAATTGATTGTAAAGGACATTAATTGAGATTTAAAAGAGATACATTTAGGCACCCATGTAATTAACTCAAAATAACAGAGGCAATAAATTTGAAATCTTATTAATACAATAACCTTGCAAGGATCATTTGGAGGGTTATTTTTTTTCCTCCTCCCTGTACATTTGCATAGAGTTGACTGTTACAAGTTACAAATCAATTAACATACATTTTGAAGATGGTATTCAGTTATAATTAGCTGTTCTTTCTCTTTCTCTGGCTAGGGGCTCCATCTCTGAGTAAAAGCATTTCCTTCCTGAAGTTGCGCGTAGCACAGTTCTTGGTAATTCCTTTCTGAATCTCCATTTTTGATCACCTTTTATACTAAATTACCTATTCCGTGCTTGTCATTCTGCTCAGCACAGCTTGGGGGCAGAAAGAGGCTTAATTGCGGCCACTGGTGATGCGTAGGGTGTGCACGCAGGTGCACGTGCACCCCCTGAACATGGTGGTTCACCTCCTGTGAAAAGGCACTGCTGGCAGTGTCACCGCTCATCACCCCCCAACTCCTTCACTGCTGACACTGCTGGTGGCATTTGCGGGTGGTCCACGATTGCTGCTGGCCACCGCTGATACTGCCAATGGCATCTGCGGGTGGTCACCGACTGCCAGTCGGTGCTTGCCACCCCCCTCCCTGCCACCAACAGTGCCATGGCTGCCTGTGGGAGCTCCCCGCTTTCCGCCATTATGCCCCCACCGCCAACAGCGCCACTGCCACCTGCAGGAGCTCACCATGCCCCCGCAGCGTCCAGGGGCACACAGAGTTCATGATTGTGGCAATCTGGCTGGGGAAGCATTAGCTAGAGAAGTGTTTCCCAACCTTTTCCTCAGTATGACCCCATTACCTCAGCATGACCCCTCACTCCCTCCCTACAGCCATCTACGCCACAACTGTCTGGTGCCCCTCACTTGTGACCCACAGTCCTTTGCCCCCTCCTGTCCTAAAGGAGGGAACACCCAGATGCCAGAGTTCTGGGACCAGGGCCAGGGCCTGCAACCCCCTGCCCCACCTTAACAGCACCTGAGCCCCAGCTGCTGCTCACGGGAGGTAGTGACTATGATGGCTGGAGTGGAATGTGAACCCCACCCTCTTCCCCTTCCCCTGCATGATGCACAGCCAGACTGGAGCCTGGGGGGAGGGGGGAGCAATTTTGGCTGCCCACTGTGGGCTTGGAGCTCCCCAGCCTGCTGTCCTGCTTCAGGGGGCCTCCATGGCCCAGAAAGCAGGACTTGGCATGGGAGGTAGTTCAGTGCCACTTTCAGGGGCCCCACACTGGCTCCACAACCATGGTAAAGTGTCTCCTGCCCACATAGTGGCAGCAGTAGTGATGGCATGGAGTTGTGTACCCAGCTGCTGCCAGGTGGGCAAGGGGCACCTTGCCGTGGCAGCACAGCCAGTGTGGGGCTTCTATCAGCAGCACCAAGCCCCAAGCCCACAGCAGGCAGCCCACATCCATCCCCATCCTGTGTACAAAATAGGGGATACATACCCCCCAATACCTCTGTCCCCAGGAGTACACCTCTCACCACCCTCCAGATAAGCTGCCCATGGCTTGATCCTGCTCCCCCAGCTGGGTCCCACATTCCCATCCCAGCCCCAGACTCCATGCACTGGCCCAGCTGGGCAGTACCCCATGCCCTGCCCCACTCCCTTTCTCCCTCCCTCTGACTGTAAAGGCCTCAATCTGCCCTCCCCCCATAGACTTATCTGGAGGGAGCTGCTCTCCATGCTGCCTGGCTGCCACATGCACATGGTGCCCTCTCTCTCTGATCACCCTCCTCCCACTCCCTGCAGCCCCAAGCAGGCTGGAACTCTGCCAGCTTACAAGGAGAACCGACCATTTCCTGATATTTTCTCTCCTTAAAGGATAAAATCTGTGATTGTCTTTTCAACCCCATTTTTTATCATTGTGACCCCAGGTGGGATCATGACCCCAAGGTTGGGAACTGCTGGGCTAGAGCGCTAGATTGGAAATGAGGTGAGCAAACTTCAGGTACCAGCTCTGCCATTGATCTGCAGTGTGATTTGAGATATATTACTGTCCTTTTCTATATCTCTGTCTAGGTCAGGGTTCTCCTGGCTGGATTAATCTCCCATGCAGACTTCCTTCTGACAAAACTACGTGGTGCCTTGAGAGAGACATGTGACTGCAAAGGCATAATCAAAAGTGTAGTCTAATTAAGAATCCCACCCACAGAAGGGAAAGGAAGCATTGGGTTCTCTTGTTGCAGTAATTTGTTAAAACAAATCAATATTCCAAATTTCATCCTGGTTTGGAATAGAAACAAATTTTGATATACTCAATTTTTCTACAAGGTTGGAAGTTTGATTTTGCACTCAGGTCTAGTCCAAGACTTTATTCTGAAATCATACAATGGCTGCATGCGGGTGATTAGCCCTGAGACTTTTACGCCTACATCTCTAAGAAGAGCGCTTATGCCCATGACTTGACCTTTGTATGAAAGGCAAGGAGTTTTTGAGATACTTTTTATTGGACCAACCATATAGTTGGTAGAGCTGTTCAATGGGCTAACCTTACCTTATCTGCTTTCTCCTTGACTGTTCTTTCAGTTTCTTCAAGGTCTGCTAATTGGATGTAAAGTAATCTACAAATAAATAAATAATTGCAAAGCAGTTTGTGACTCTTGGATGAAGGCTTTTATGTAAGTGCAAAGTATTATTTTATTAGGATTAGTAGCTCTACTCATTCACAGGTTGCTCAGGATTTTTCTCGAGAGGTTTTCTAGTTAGTTAAAAAGGTTGGGATTTTCAAAAGCCTTTGACAGAATCAGACACTAAACCCTGCCCGTCCCTTCAATTAAGTCTAATGGATTTTGAAACAACTTATTCTATTTGACACTCTGCCTAAAATTATTAGGCTCTACTACTAATCACCTGCATATTATTAATGTTTAGTGTTTGTCACCCATGCAAAGTAATAAACCGGTTCTATCTTTTAATTCCCTGTTCACAGATGTTATTGAGTGCAAAAAGTCCAAGACTCCCTTCTCTGGGTTAGTACAATGCCTTTGGCTGGAAATACAAATGATGAACATGCTTTAACATTCAGATCCATTATTTTTACAATAAGGGCTTGCTCTATCCTTACACTTTTCTCCTCTAGCTCGATTCTAATAGCAGGCATGATCCTTGTTTTGTGAAATTCTGCAAATGCCTACAGGTTATAACTTCTGATTTCAAAGTGGACATACCCTCGATGCTTAAGGCTAGATAGAGGAACAATATGGGCTGTTACTCATGGAATATGAGCTCCTCTCCTAAACTACTTGGATTTATTCCATTATATGTTATTTAACTGTTTAATGGCACTATGGCTCTCTTGTTCTTGTGGCTAAAGGTTCTGGCTGAAAATTCCCCACTGAAACTGTTTTAGATGGAAACTAGGATCTTTAAGTAAAAATATTTAATGAAAAATACATATTTTCCTTGGAAAATTGCTATTTTGTACCAGTTTTGACTATCTGTAAAGACTTAATTTCAGGCAAACACTAAAATAATTTGACCAAAGCCAGAAATTACTTTGATTTTGAACTGCCACTAGAGAGCCTCTTTGGAGTTGTAGTTTAGGTGCTTCATCCTTCCAGTTGTCTTCTACAGGAATAGTTCCCAGCTTCTTTTTCCACCTTTTTTTTCTTAATTTAGTATTTCCTTCAGAAAAATACTTTCAACCTGGAGTTGTGATTCTTGAGTGTTCTTGCTTCACATAGACTGTAGGAAAATTCACAGTTCCAAGGTATTAGAATCAGGAATGGCCTGTTTCTTAGAGGAAACCCATTTAAACAGTACTATCAGAGAAGAGGGAAGGTAGGCTGAAGAAAAAAAAAATCACTAGTAAGCAGTAGCAAAGGAAATGCACGTAAGTGGTAGCTAAGCACATTTTGGGGTTTATCCTTTGATATGAAATGTTCTGTTGAAATAAAATGGTACATGTAACCCTTCTGTGCTAATACTCAGCTGGATGTTATTTCTTCGGGGTAATGAACCATGGTGGAAAATGCAAAGCCAGGCCAGAAACCTATTAACATTTTGAGGTATTAATCACCACTAATGACCAGATTCTATTCCACTTGTTAGGCATCTGAGTGGCTTGTTCTGTCCTTTTTAATTTCCTGTAAAACAGTTAATGCAAGAGGTGGGTGGGTCCTCCTGCTCCTACATTTTTGTGACTCAGTCTTATGGTTCAGATGACAGTGCATTATACCAGTAGATGCACTAATGAATTTTAAGGATTTGGATAGGATGCAATACTATTACCCTTAGGCACCTAAGGGCCATGTTACATGTTGCATTTTGAGCTGCTCAAATGCTGATTGGTACAAGTGCTAGCTCGAGTTTGGAGCAGTCACACGTTCAGTGTCTTTACAGGTGCTCTGGGGTGCAGGGGGACTTTAATTAAAGTGGCTCCAAGAGCTGCTCTAATTAAAATGCCCACACTATCAAGTGTATTTAGGATCCTGTGCTTCAAAATATCAGTGGGGCACTTTAACTAAAGCTTGTTCAACAAGCTTAGGTAAAGCACCATCGCTGCCATTTTGAAGTGCAGGGATGCTGAACAGACATGATGTGGAGGCTGCTGGAGCATGCTAATTAGCATGCTTCACCAGATTCAATTAACCATGGGCCACTGGTGTCTCCTGAGTCTGGGGGGGGCCTTGCCCCCTGCCCCAGCAGGCAGGCAGGCAGTGACTGGGGGGGGGGTCCCCCCTTGACCAACTGCACCAACCAGGAGGAGAGGGGATCCCCCCCATGGCCAAATGCACCAACCCAGAAGTTCCAGCAGCACACCCAGAAGTGCCAGAGGCATGCCGCAAGTGCCATTGACACTTCTCCTGGGGCCCCCACTCCCCAGCCGGCACTCTCACGGGGGGCACAAGTGCTCCCACCTGGCCCCCTGCCCATCGCTTAAGCAGGGAACTCTGGCTGTCAGGGGGTGCACCAGTGCTTTCAGGTGGTAGACATGCACCCCAGTGTACTCCCTAAATTTTGCCACTGTGATTAATTGAGGAGGTATCTGGCATGTGTACAGGTGCCTCTTAAGGCTAAAAATCTTGGATAGTCCACTACCTGCACAGCTGTGACTTGCCACTAGAGGGCTGGTTCATAGGGGCCTAATTTCAAGCTACAGCTGTGAGTTGCCATTGCTGGTGAGCTGGGATTGGTGAGCCAGGACAGAGTTATACCCTGCTTTCAGTGGGGGGTGGGGTCTGAGAGCTGGGTTGGAGGGAAATAGGAACATGAAGCTGGAAGGTGAAGAGTTAATGAGATGGAGGTAGGTAAAAAAATAGGTATTAGAAAGGCAATGCAGCAGATGGTAAAGTTAAGGAAGTCAGCCACTGAAGGGTAGAGTAAAAGAAATAAAATAAATAAATAAGAAGTAAAGAAGAAGTAAATTAAAGAGGTCTCATGTTTTAATAACTTTGGATTTAGGATTGTGGTGTGCAGGGTACTGGCCATGCCTCCTTGGATGGCTGGGACATGATAGCAGTGAGGGAATGTGCTTTTGGGGTAGATACTGTCCCTGCCTCAGGAAGGAAGTCCCCACTCATGGAGACCTGATCTGACCCCCTACTTTATTCCCCACTCCACCCTCTAAGATCCCATTCCTAGACCCATCCATGCCTTGCAACCTGGCTAGCTGGCATATGTTCAGCAGACTATTTGCACAATGTTGCACCCCTGGGGGTGAGGAGGTCACACCCCTGAGTGGCAGGATGGGGAGTTGACTTGGTGCGAGAACTGCCCCCTAAGCAGTAGAGTTCAGGGAGTGGAAAGTTTGTCAACACAGAACAGGAGGGTGGGGAAGTGGACACTGCATCCTGGGATGCTGGAGGACTGCAGTTTGGGTGGCTCATCTGTGGGGAGTGGCCACACATTAATGGAACATGAGCTGCGTAATACAAATCAGAGATTAACCTGCCCTGCGGTGGCATAACTTTAAGCCGCCTAAAGAGTGCTTAAAACTAGTTTCAGCTGTTAATGTATGGACAATCCAAGGGCTAAGCTCTCCAGGAGCTGCTTAAAATTAGTGTGTAACAAGGCCCTAAGTCCCAATAAATGTAATAGCATATGGCCCTTTCACCCTTTTGTGTTTATTACACTACTAGGTATCAAACGGAAAAACAGCTGGTTGGGAAATTGTTTTTCTACCCCGTGAGTATTTTCAATATTTCTGGGTTATTTTCAATCCTGAATTGGAACAAAAATAAATAAACCTAGAAGATGTTTGAAAAGTAGTAACATTTCTGTATTTATTCAATTTCAACACATAATTTTGTCTTAAACACTTAGATGGCCAGGAAGGAATATAATTTCACATTTGACATTTGCATTATTTCTCATTTTGAATAGTTTTTGAAATTTTAATTCATTTATAATAAAATGGTTAAAAAGGAATTGTCAGGTTTTTGGTAATGTATATGGCATTTTTGTCATTTACTCATTGGAAGTCATTCTATTGCTAGGCACAGAGCCAGCTCCATACATGTGCACACTGGGCATGCACAGTACACAATGCACTAGTTGCAGATATGCCCAGCTACCTGTACCAATCCTTTTGGACATGTAGTGACAGCTATGGCATGAAAATGTTGTTTTCCCAACTAGCAAGCACTAGACTGTGGAAGAGGGCCCTCCAATATTTTAGCTCCAGTAGCTATGTGGTTAGGGAACTCACCTGGGAAGACAAGAACCCCCTTGAACTAGAAAGAGGGTTTCTCTGGGTTCCTCTGACTTCCTGGCACAGCACAGCAAACACCAAGCCACAGGTCAGCCACTACTCTGATGCTTCTGTACTGCTTCTTTTGAAGCTGACTTCTGGGGCAGCCATGAGAAGGAGGACTTTGGGAGTCATGTGGGGTCAGGAGCAAGTGATGAAGTCAGAAAGTCTGTGGCTCATTAAGGAAGCTGCTGGTCTCAGAGGCTGTGGGGGCTCTAGGTTCTATCATGGACCCTTTCTCCCCGTAAAGCAGATACTTCTTCCTGCCCATCACCCATTTTTCCGCCAGTGACTATTAAATGCAAGGAGTAGTGGCTTGGCTCCAAAATGAGCTCCAGAGAATGTCTTGGGTAGTAGTCATCCTGTAGTATAATGGTTACAGCTCTTCTGGGAAGTCAGAAATATGCAAGTTCAAACCAACTGCGGCTCAGAGACCTAGAAACTACAGTTCTGGCTTTCCAGGTAGGTTCTCCCTTGCCACACAGCTCTTGGAACTAAAACATGGAATGCCCTTTCTCTTCCTTTTTGTGCCCATTACACACGCCTGGTTATGTTCATATGTAGTCATCTATGTGCGCAGGCTTATACATCTAGAAATGGAATTCCCACCTATGCTTCAGTGCCAAAAATGCCATGTAAATCACCAAAAAACGGCCACTTATGGCTGGATTATATTCTACCTCTTATGTACCTTATGCATTAGCTGTTTTTAGGGACTTGAGGGTGGAATAGAATTGTACTTAGATTCCTAAGTCTGCTATATGCCCAATAAGTGGAATAGATTTTGGTCCTTAGATGACCTGGAAGGACTTTGCTCGTTGTTGTATAGGACCAAGAAGGATTCCCCCCGCCCCCGTTGTTACATGTATCGCCGGGGGGGGTGGGGTCACCTTTCTTAGAATTATTAGGTGTTGTCTGTAGCCAAGGCTGGGGGTTTGGACTGTTGCATGCCACTGCTCCTTCTTAGACTAAAAACAAGAGGTTCGTGACTAGAGAGTTTTGCCCTTTCACTCAAGGTCAGACCAATCACCATATTTGGGATCAGGAAGGATCATGGTCATATTGTTCTGGACTGTGGGGATTTTTCCTTTCTCGTGGAGCAGGCAGCATGGCCCTCTCTTGAGCATACTTTAACAACCCTTGCAACAGCAGGACATTGGCCTCTGTTGTCCCTCTGCTTTACCTGTGGCAGATTAGGGTGCTATGCTTTTTGCTGTGTGACAGGGAGAGTCTGTGCATGTATAGTAATAAGCTAGACAAAGATTTGTTTAGGGTGGTACGGGTAGGGGTGGTCCTTTCCTCTGGCAGTATGTTGCAATACATCCGGGTAGCTGGATGTGGAGTAGTGTACCTGCGGTGGCCGGACACAGAGTTTGGGGGGGGTGGCATTGGGGTGGTACATGGCCGAACACAGAGCAGTGGCAGCCTTTGCATGCGACCTTCCCCTGCCTCCCACATCCAGCCTGGCAGGCAGCACCTACATGGGATGGTGTGTAGCAGTGCTCTATCCTTTCCTGCCCACGTGTACTCCCAGGGCCTTCTCAAGTACCCCCGGGGTATGTGTATGCCCGGTTGACAACCCCTGGAATAGATGAACTCCAGCAATTCCTTCCAGCCCTCCTTTCCTATAACTCTATTAACAGAATTCCATTCAAAGTGTGTCATTATAACAATCTAGGAAAGAAGATAAGCCTGTCAATCAGTACTAAGTAGCGGATGCCAATAAAAATAAATCCTAAAACAGTTCACCATTATATTATTTCTTATTATAATAGCACTAGCAGTTATGCACTACTGCTACTGTGTCAAGAAATAATGGAAAATAATATCAACACGAAACCAACTGCCAATATAAGATTTAAATGAACTTTTACAATTCCAAATAAAACATTTTTAAATGATCTGATAAGAAATGTAGAACTGTGTAATGTAATCAATTCTGAAATGTTTTTCCTTTCTTTCAAGTCACTGTCTTTTTAGGAGAATCTTCAAAGTGATCTGACACTTTTAAAACCATATTAACATTAATAATTTTTTTTTATTAATAATATAAATGGAAATTCTAGATGTAGATTTGTGAAATTGAAGTCAATTGAACAGAAGCACGTTGCTAATGCTTTGCTAAACTGGGGACATAAGCACTAGGGCTGTGAGAAATTTCACCAGCTGTTTCATTTCGATACTCCTTCGACTCGTTTTAAGCTCAAAACAGAAAAATCCAAATAAAATGAAGAGCTTCGAAACAGCCTTGAAACAAAACGAAGCATTTTCAGTTTTGAAGCTGAAGCTGGGTTTGCCTGCAGGGAAACATAAAGTAAGGAGAGGGAGGGGGAAGAGTGGGGAAGGACTGCTCTGATATTGATTGTGACAGTTTGGCTGCCTGAGATGCTGCTGGTGCTACTGTGCTGCTTACTAAGTTAATACCTGTTTTCATTTAAAGTGGTGGACTGAGATGAAGCTGCAGGGGAGGAGGAGGCCTCACTGGGGCACACTACATGTTATGTAGATGCCCCAGTGCCAGTGCGGGTGTGCCTTAACGCACACAGTCACATGTCACAAGTTTTGCTTGTCAGCAGCTTCAGGTGCAGTTTTCCAGAAACCCCTACACCTCTCTCATGAAACCTGTCAGGCTTCATGGCCTCAGCAAGATCTACCATGCCTGCTGCTTTCACCCCCCCGTCCCCCGTCCCGTGCCTTCACACTTACAAGCGACAGGAGTTTCGCTTTCAAGAAAGTAAGGTGCAGTTTCCCAGAAACCCTTACACCTATCTCCTTGACACTTGGCAGGCTTCATGCCCTCAGAAGGGTCTACCGTCCCTGATGTTTTCATCCAAATGTGACAAAAAATGACAATGTTATAGGCAATTTTGTGATTTTACATTATAGATTATGGATGAAACGTCAAAACAGCTTCATAACAGCAGAACAGTTTCGACGAAACGATATGGAACAGAGCTTTTGAAATTAAATGAAACTCCAAATGAAACACTGTCCTATCAAAATGGCAAAACAGAAGTCGAAACGAAATGGTGCTGTTTTGCACAGCCCTAATACGCACATCAATAATTTTAATCACGTGAATATACCAATGGATGACCCTGAAGCTTAAGTAGGTGCTTAAGTGCTCTTCATTAAATTAGGACCAAGTTGAGTTTCATAGTCACATCAAAAAATCATCACACAATGTTATGCCACTTGAAAATTCAAGCTTTTAAATTTAACTGAAATGTAAATGACAGTTATATTTTTGTAGTTAATAACAATAACACATACACTAGGTGCAAATTATTCTTAAACATATAGTGTCCCTTCTATTCTATGTAAAGGAGTCATACGACATTTTCCAAATAGTAATGCCCAAGACATAGACTTCGTCATGGCTGCACAGCATGAAACTAAGTGGTCGCAATAACTTGATGGACACGTGAAACACACATACCTCCATATTTGTATCTCTTTTGCCTTTATCCTCTGTATCCCTTCTTCAAATAGATTCTGTAAAAGCACTTACTTAAATGGCCTTTCTGGCAACTGAATGCCAATTACACACTCCCTCTCGAAGTCCGTCAGAATTCCAAAGAGAAATAAAAAAAAAAAAAAAGAGAAGGAGAAAGAGGCCTGTCAAAAAAGTAATAGAGAAGGGAACTGTGCTGGGAAAAATGCAGCAATGACAAGAAAATGAGGCGTAATCTGCTGGTTTCATTTCAGCAGAATAGCTGTTTCCCTTCTTTTATAAATGTAGTCAAGTTTCAGTTGACTACAAGAGGGTAAATATTCAATTTTGCAAAGAATTTTGAAATTTCAAAATTCATCTTCATTACACAAAAGAATGACATCTACAAAGTTCAAAATTCTCAGTGAAGAAAAATTTCAAGAACAATTTCATTTGGAGAAAAAAATATTTCCTCTAAATTTAGACTTTTGTTTTCTTTTTTTGTATAACAGAAGGTTATATCATGTCTTATAGTAGAACATCGAGTACAAAAATTCATTCCAAAATGAAAAATATAAAACATTTTGTTTCTAGAACATTGAAATGTAGGATTTCTACATTATTGGAACATTTTTCCACTCTTTTCTTCTCCAATGAAATTTCTTGCAAAATGAACCCAGTTTTGCCAACCAAACTTGATGGGACTGTATTTTGGGATCTGCTTCAAATTTTCTACAGCCAGTTGTGGGCAATATTTGTCTGTATAGACATATGAAATGGAGTGAAACTCTTTACCAAGCTGGCCAACGCTACCATCTTGGCTAATGCTGTAAGTGGGCATGGCTGCAGTATAAACAGGTATGTGATAATCAGCCAGTGAAATTCCTCCTCAACCCACCTTTTTTAACACCCACTAAAAATGCATGAACAGTGATGGGATTGGTAGGGAAATTAGTTTTGAAGGTTATTGTTGTGTTTTAGTGTAAGAAAGAAAATGCTAGGATTGCCATCCTTGCCACCATTCTTATACAGAGTTTAAAATGTCCATTAGGTATCTGTGTCTTGCATCTTCTGTCTTTTATTTTCTATGTGACATCCACATCCTAGACTCCATGTACCATAATTTTATCCTCTATCATTAATTGTAGCACTGTAGCACATGAGGCCCAACTGAGATTGGGGGCTTATTATGCTAGACACATAATGAGAGGCAGACTCTGTGCTGAAGATATTAGAAACTAAATAGACACAAGAGAGTAATCAATGGTCATTATATCTGTATGACAGATCAGGGATGGGTATTGACATTAGGGGCCAGATTCCATTCCACCCACCAGGGGCAGATCCAGGAAGGTACATGTGGTGCAGTCGCATACTCCCTGTGATTCCTGGCCCACCCAGAATTTAAAACCAGCTGCCTAGCAGTGGCAGCAGCATTTCTATTCAGGCAGCAGTGAGTGGACTTCATGGCTCTATTTATAATCACACTTAGACACCTAAATTCACTTAGACTATGTGCCCCTAGTATGAGATTCTGGGCTGAAACTATAGGATGAATTTCACTGAGTTCATATTAATCAAGAGATGGGTCTGAATAAATATAAGTTATTGTTTTCTTAGTTTGGTGACTAAGCCAAAATAATGGGAGGTTGAGGGGGATTAAATTGGATTAAAATGAAACAAACATTTTTTAACCAACCCCCCCCCTTTAAAAAATCGTTCCAGGACAATATCAAATGTTTTGTTCAACAAAATGAAATGTTTTCTTTCATTTTTAAAGTTGTTAAACAATTTCTATTTTTTTTAGGCAGGTAGCAGGGCAGGGTGGCACCTTAGAGACTCACTCGTGTCATCCTGCCCTGCCCTGCCCTGCCAATCATTTGCTTGTCATGTAGATTGTATTTAAAAAAAAATTGAAAACTGCTAAGTGGAAAATCTATGCTAAACTTCTAAATATGCCCACCTGATTTCTTGTTATGCCAGGTTTATTTTGCTTGCCATTCTGCTTTTGATTCCTGAGCCTTAGAGTCTTCACCTGGTTGGATAATTGCTTCTGGAAGGAAGCTAAACCTCCCTGAAAACAGCTGCGACTCCACCACTGGCATGGAGCCTGTACCCTATGCAATATTCAGTATCATTTACCCCGTTACAACATACCTGCAGTCCAGAACCCCCAGCCAGCCCTGAGGGATGGTATTAGTTATTAGTTCTATGTGAGATCACTCACCCAGGAAGCACTAAGAGGTTGACAACTTTTAGTCTAATTTGTGGGTGTATGTTTTTCCCATCTTCATGTTCTTGGCACCAATGCTCCTTGGCATAAAAGTGCGTTTTTTAGTTAATGCAGAGCATTGGCTTGATACCCATTCCATCTGGCCTCCCTTATTAGAGAAGACGTGCTTGTCTTGCTCTCCTGAATCATAGAATGTGTTTGGCTGCCCTAGGGACTCATCAATCCAGCTGGAATTAGAAATACCAATATTAGCTTACTGTATTTATTCAAAAACAAGGAAAACTGAGGTGGGGAAGAGGCTGGAAGAATTTGTGAGGAATCAGGAGGAAAGTAAAATGGTAGTACCTCCCCCTGATCTAATATAACATTGGCCACATTTATCATTTGAAATAAGAGGAGTTAGAACTTTAGTGAACTTGACCACTCAAGCTTACAGAATAAAGCTTTAAAAAGAGCAATCCAGTTTTGTAACGATGTTTATAGATACAAGAGCCTGCCAGATCATCAGGTAAAATCCCAACCCTGTGGAGGTCAATGGAAAAGTTCTCATGGTTTCCCATGGAGACAGTTCGTTCAGGATCTCTTAAAGGCTATTGGGTCCTCAGGTTCCAATCACACCAGTGTTCGAGAAGACTGTGCTACTGGGGAAGGACTACTACGAGATCATCTCCTCTCAAATTATTTTGGTATTTTCCACTTCAGGTCAATAAAACAAAAATGATACAATTATTTTTTTTTCTGCAGAATTCTGAAAAGGATTAAGACTGGGTTTTGTTGTTATTATTTAGATTTTCTATGGAGATTTGTTGATTCATTTTAAATACCGGTTTGGTCTTGGGCAAGACAAGGTTATTAGTTATGCGTAGGGACTTACCAAATTCACAGTGAAAGGGGGCTGTGCAGCAGCTTCTTTAATCTTGCAGCTCCCCCCACACTCTGTTGCTGATTGGCTGAGGGGCCCTGGTGGCCCTGCTGCTTGCTGCTGACTGGTCAGGAGGCAAAAATGGCACCATGTTTAAAACCACGGTTTTTGCCTCCCTGCCAATCAGGAGCAAGCAGCAGGCCCCCTCTACCAGGCAATGGAGGGGGTGAGGGGGCAAGCAGAGGAACGTGAAAGATTAAAGCAGCTGCCATGCAGCCCACTTCTGCTGTGAATTCAGAAGGTCCCTGTAGCTGCATTTAGACGAGATGCTTATTTTGCAGCCGCTTGTTACTACTGGGCAGTAGCGTCGCGTGGCTTGAAGTGTGACACAACGCTACTGCACAGTAGTAATGAATTACTGCTCAGTCAGCGTCACCAGGAAGCCCTGTGGGGAAGCTACTGCACAGTACCACCGGTGTTTAATATTTGGGTATGCAAGTACTAAATGAGTGCACAGTAACAACTGTGCACCCAGCATCCCACGTAGACGTGGCCACAGTGAAGCTTATGAAGTCCATTAAGGTACTTCTATGACCTCTTCTGTTATCCTTTTCTCTGTGGTAGATAAAATCTTTTAAAGGAGAACTTGCTGTATGTTTTATTGGAAAGAAGAAATAGAATCATATTTTGGATACATTTAAAAAAAAGTTCCTTTTCACTGCAGGAAGTCTATTTACGAATGAAATTTTCCTGCATCAGAGCATTGTAATATTTCCAATCTGGCCTGTTTCTGAACTGAAAATACGCAGAAAATTTGAAAAAGAAAAAAAAAAATCCAGGGCATCAAATGACACAGCTGAAATTGAAGTGAATTTTCATGGTGCACGTTATGCTAACGTTTCCTCAGGCTGCCAAAGAAATATGCACATTCGACCATATTTATCTTTATAAGCTCAATTTATGGAAAGGAGGAGACAAAAAGGTTGTGATTTTGATTTGGTGAAAGGCCCTTATCCGGTAAGGTTAAGCACTTGCTTCATTTTGAAACTCTGAGTAGTTTCATTAGAATCAGTCCATTAGAATCACTCCTAATGTAAAATGTTTATAAAGGCAGTTGGAGTTTTACCATGGAGTTCAATGGGTCTTGGATCTCAATCATAATGCGTGCAGGTTTGCCTCGCTTCATGCTGTGCATGCGTTCCTGGAGAATGGCACATAACTCGCACAAAGGGAACCCACTTTACAATGTAACAAATAGGGGATACGTTCCAAGACCTCGACTGTACTGACCCCCAGACCCTTTCTACCACTTTTACAAGACAATTTTGGTACTTGCCAACAGCAGACACTGCACACAAGCACAGGACACTATCATAATGGGGATGGCAACTACAGAAACATGTTTCATAGATCACGAACAAGGAGCACAGAGCCACACAGGAGATCGTATTTTGGTGTGCGTCACTCCCACCGTGCACCGCACAAAGCAGCTGACTGGGGGCTTCCACCACACCAATTGCATAGGAGTGAATTTACCTTGCATATAATGAATTTTTGGTAAAAAAAAGGGTCATTGCGTAAGAGCAAATTCACACATACAGAACCGGCATAAAGCGAGGGAAACCTGTACCTGGAGTAACTTCAGTGCAGCTAATAGTACTGTATCAGCATAACACTGCTGTAGGGAGGGAGAACAGAATGTTATTTCATTAAAAACATATAGAAATTGAGAAAGTTGATTTCGTTCTATAGCAGAAGCAAGAAAACTTAAAAAAAAACTTTTTATAGAAGTGCAAAGGCTGCTTGCCTCCTGACCCCCACCCCAGAATAGCCAGTTATCTGAAAAAATCCACGTGTTTCCTACTTCATAATATATCTCCCACATCCAAGAATGGTATCCTAACAAGCTATCCAAGGAAATGATTTCCTTGCTTTCTTTGACCACCAGTTTCACCCTGGACCTGAGATACCCTGAGCAGAAAAGCATTGTCAGAATTGATCTTGTTCCTACAAAAGGTTTTGCTTTCAACAAATTTGCATTTTTGACCATAAAACAAAAACATCGAGAAAAATCCTAACCTACAGAGAGGATAGCTGATTTCTCCAAGGTCACAGCAAGTTGTACCAGAGTTGTGTGGGGAGGAAAGCACAACAGTACTGATTCCCCATCATATTTTTACTCCAGGAATTTCATTAAAAAATAGGTTTTTTTTAACTGGTAGTAAAGGGAGGTTTATTAATTAAACTATTGCCAAGAAAACAGTCGTCAGGTTGGAGAGTTCCTTCCTCATTTCCCTGCAGGACTTCATTTTCCTGGGTTTGCAAATCCAAAGATTTTTTTACTGCCCATAGGAAAGCTCAAGCAGGTGTTGTGCTAATCAAGCTGCATTGAGATTTATATGATGGGAAAAATATTGCTGCAGGCAACAAGAGCGTGTTACATCACAACTCCCAGAACTTCATTGACTTCCTGTGTATGCCGATGTGTGATTCAGTAGGGTGCTGACTCTGCTGTATGAAGTCCTGGTTTAGGTTTTAGCTGCAAAGTGATATGCTTGCTGTTCTTCCCAGGTGCTTGCGTCAACTGGAGTGCTTTCTGACTACATTTATATCTCAATCTGACTCTGCCTGTCTGGGTCCGGAAGAGCCCTTGGCTTTGCAACTTATTATCTTAGTGGTCTGATAGCCCAAAGCTCTTCAGTACATGTGCAAACATTTCTTCTTCTACATTTTCGTCCGAGTGTTGACAAGTGCTGCTATTTATGCTGTAAACAAGGATGAGATCTTACAGTCTGTTCTTCACTAGGAAAAAAAAAAGCTGTGCATACTTATGTGTTAACTAACAAATTAAAATCTAAGCACAAAACAAAGCAGGTATTGTTTTAATATTTTAGGAGGTCAAATATTTTCCTCCCCACCTTTTTTTCCCCTATTATGAACACACCCTCAACCACCAATTACATGGTGACATCAAGCAGCAGTTATTTGTTTGCAAAGTTAGATACAAAATAATTAAGAGGGCCATGATTGGTTTTTGCAATCTATTCCAAAACAGCTCCCGTTTTGAGTTGTTTTGCCTTCTGATGTTTCATATATTTTCAAAATTAAGAAGAGGAAATAGGATATAAAATGATGAATACACTGCCAAAATGATTTCCAACCATTTTGATTATTAGATTTCAAAATGTTGCCAAAATTGCAAAATGCGGAAAACTACAATCAGCCATATTGTTATGCTTTAAAAAAAGGTTGCTTGTCAATGTAATCAAAGCTTTTCATGAGTTTTAAAATAAATAGACGCTTTAACAAGAAAACCTAGCTCTTATTTAGTAGTTTTCATCAGTAGATCACAAAACACTTTACAGAAGAGGCTACTATCGTCATCCTGATTTTACAGATGAGAGAAACTGGAAGGGAGGGGGGAGCAATTGGCTGTGAATATCCAGCTGGTAAATGGTACAGTGGGATACAGAACCAAAGTTTCCTGACTCCTTTTTCAACGTTTCAGCCACGAGGGCACAAGGGACAATCTAAAAATTTGCTGGAATCAGAAGCCGGACAATTATTAGCCAATGATGGATGAGAGACAATCAAACATGACTTACTTCTCTACACTAGATTGTCTCTGCACAGTGCTGACTCTAGCAAAAGCATAGTTTTGCCCATCCAGTAGACAGATATTGATGACACAGACAGAAGATATACTAGGAACAGATAAATGTAGTAACAGTCTAGAGTCCCATTTCTGACTCATAACCCTACTTTAATAAGTGCAGTCACATGGCAACTCATCCAGCCATGTCTAGTTTTGTGAACTCCATGGAGATTTCAAAAGAAAGATAAATGAAGAATCAGTTTCAAGCTAGTAAGTTTCTGATTAATAGAAATGGTTTAATGTGTGTAGAAGATCTTACCAAAGCGATGGAAAACATTTCTCAAAGACTCAGGGAAAAAGCCTATTTCCCTTCTGAAAATTAGGCTGTTAAGGCTGGGGGGGAGAAGAAAAGGATTAGCATATTATAATGTACACACCATTTTTGTAAGTCTGCGGATGCCCTTCACAGAATGATTTGATTGCTCAGAATATATAGAAATAATGCTGTGCAAGGAGAGCTGATGGGATTCAGGGTGTTTTGCTAATAATTCAGAACAGAAGGAAGGACACATTGCTAGGCCATGACACAGTGAGAAGGGATAATATTGAGATGGCTGATGGGATTCTGCAGAGCTTCAATAAACTGTCCAATGGTTACTGCTACTGACAAATGTATGAACTTCCAAGAACCTTGGGTTAGAAGTGGCAGGCTGCATTTTGCTAGCAAGGGCAATAAATCATGTCCAATTAAATCCTTTATGAGTCCATATTTCAGAGGCAGGGTGGCATACTGAATTTCAGATGTGGACCTGTGTTTGGTAGTTCAAGTAAACCATTACCTTCTACTAATTCTAGAGCTCCCAAAGTGCACAGTGGACATGTGCCTTTGACCCAAAAACTTACACACTCCAGTTCAACCCTGGGGCTGGTTTCTCTGTTGCCTTGCCCTGTGTGTTGCCTCTCATGCCAGTGCAACACAAGTGCAGGTTTTCACCATGCTGATCTAGCCTTGTACATCATATCTGCCCTAGTTCAGATAATGTAGTTCAAATGATAAAACAGCAACAAATATTGGATAGAGTCTCTGCAACAGTGATATTCTTACACATTCCTTGGTAAAGCTTGTTGAGATGAAAAATACTGTTATTAAGTCACCCCTCCCCACCTCCAGCCACATCAAGCGTGATCCATGCTAAGCAAGTATGTTACTGGGGCCTGATGGGGGTGTTCAGGGAGGGGAAAGAAAAAAGAAAGAAAAAAAGCCTAACGCTGAAATCAGCAAAAGTCTTTGCATTTGATGTAAGTAAGATTTGGATCAGGCCCAAAGTGCCATTATCTGGGGAATCCATAGTTTCATATACAGGGCTCCCAGCAGAATCTCTCAGCCTACTGCTTATACTACCTCCAGCATTTTGATGCTATATTTACTCACGCATGGCCAGGTGCTTGGAGAATAGATGCTATCATAGCTACTTAAGCTCCTAGATAACTACCCCAGAAGGACAATAGGTTTTACAAGCAATTCTGATGAGGCCATTAGATATACTGCCATCAGTGCTAATCAACATGACTGGAGCTGTTGAATATACTTGCAAAGTGCTCCTGTCAGCTCCAAGAAATAACTCAGAACCATGTTGCCTTATAATTTCCCTTGCAAATGTATTGCATCCGGTGAAGGTATGAATTCCCCATTATGTCCAAAGCTGTCGAAAAATTGTCCCATTTTCTGCTTAACCATACACTGTGATGATGGGTGTTTCGACAGCTCATTTTATATAATGAGCTCATCAATGTAAAATAACATTAAGGACATGGTGAAATACGCAGAAATTCAGCTGATCGGGGGTATTCTTCACTTAAGCAGCCGGTGCTACATAAAGCCAGTGCTTGCTTCTGCATGGCAATCACTATCCCAGTGGCCCCACTGATGGCAGTGGCTATGGCCCCATTGCCATACTTTGTGCTGGGGCTCACCACTTGTATGTGAGGCATCTATCTATATATTGAAGTAAGTGGTTTTGAAATGTCAGTAGTTAAAGCTTCATTAGTATTGAAGGCCCAGGCCCTAATTCAGCTGGGTAATTAAGCACATGACTAAGTTATCTTATTCAAATCATCAAGTTCAAACTTGATGGATAAGAACCATCATTCCGGGTCATTATTTGTTTAGTTCATAAAGGACTTACCCACTGATTTCAGTGGTTCATAGATTCATAAATGCCAGGGTCGGAAGGGACCTCAAAGGATCATGGAGTCTGACCTCCTGCCAGTGGCAGGAAAAGGTGCTGGGGTCATGTTACCCAAGCCAGGTGTTTGTCCAGTCTCCTTTTGAAGACCCCTGAGGTAGGGGAGAGCACCACCTCCCTGGGAAGCCCTTTCCAGATGTTGGCGACCCTAACCGTGAAGAAATACTTTTGATGTCCAACATAAATCTGCTATCTATCATCTTGTGGCTGTTGTTTCTGGTTATTCCTAGGGGTGCTCTCGTAAACAGAGCATCTCCTATCCCCTGCTTCCCCCCCAGTGAATTTGTATACTGCCAAAAGATCCCCCCTCAGCCTTCTGTTGTGGAGGCTGAAAAGGTCCTGGTCCCTCAGCCTTTCCTCATAAGGCCTTTCCTGTAGGCCTCCAACCATATGAGTGGCCCTCCTCTGGACCCTCTCGGGTTTGTCCACATCCTTCTTGAATTGTGGCACCCAGAACTGGATGCAGTGCTCCTCTTGTGGCCTGACCAGTGCAGCAGAGGGGGCGCATCACCCCCCTGGACTTGTTTGTGATGCCCCTACTAATGCATGAAAAAGTACGGTTAGCTCTGCTAATTACTTCTTCACATTGACAACTCATATTCATCGTGGAGTTGACAATAACTCTAAGATCTCTTTCTGCTGCTGTGCTGATGAGAAGGTCATCTCCCAGCCTATAGGTGTGCTGGTGATTCCCTCTCCCTAGGTGTGGAAGCTTGCACTTGTCCTTGTTGAACCGCATCCTATGTTCTCTGTCTACTTCTCTAGCCTGTCCACGTCTACCTGGATTCAATTTCTTTCCATCTGTGTGTTTGCTTTGTCCCATAGTTTGGTGCCATCTGCGAATTTGGACAGTGCTTTCCACGTCCTCATCCAGGCTGCTGTTCAAGATATCAGCCTTCAGATGTGACCAATATACCTGGTGTCATTCACAAGACTAGTGTTGCTAGCCTAGTGGTGATCAGAACAAGTGCCAGCTTGGGTTATTACAGCCTTGCTGATCCCCTAATGGTTGCAGTTGCCTGTTTAATTTCTGTTGTCCTCCTGGGATTTAAGATTGTGTAAAATGCTGGATACGGCTTACTTGGCATGGAATCCATGTTGCCCCACTAAAACTAGTGGGGTTTTGTTTTTGCCAGATTATAATTGGCCCTTTATGTTTAGCTGCATACAAAAGAAATGACAGTATAATCTCATAATTCCAGTTATCAAACATCCAGAATTCTCAAAAATCCTGTACTTCTGAAAAATACACTACATCAGGGAGTAGCAGTAGCCACTCCTGGAGCAGTGGAGGTGGAAGCTTGCACACAGTGGTTGCCGCCACCATTCACCATCCTGTGTCACTGCTTCATGTGTGGCCACTGTTCTGGGACATCCCCTGCAGTATGTGTGTGTGTATATATATATATATGTGTGTGTATGTGTGTGTGTGTGTATGTGTATATATATCCCTATGGCATAGAGGAAATGTTATATAAATACTTAGATATATATATAGATATAGATATAATCTTACGGCATTGAGCAAACATACAAACACTGTACCCCCACCCCCAGCCCCGGTTTCAAAAATGTGGAATTTTCAAATTTCCGGCAGATGCTTGGTCCTGAGCCATGCCAGATTCATGAGGTTATACTGTATCTCTAATACACAAGCACAACATGTAACGCAACAGGGCCAAGGGCCATGCTTAGTGCATCTAGGCACTATGGCAATGCAGAACATAATAGTAAGAATAAATAAACAGCGTAAATGAAGAAGAGAAGTGACTGATGTTCAGTACTTAACGAACACGTATTTACTTATTTATTTATTTATCATCTCCAAAATCCCCTTGTATGGGATCATGATGATAAATACACACTCAACCCTTCCAAAATGCATATGGTTTATAACTCCTCCTTCCTCACTCAACCTGGCAGGATTAGTCAAATATCACCTCACCATCACTATCCCACATACAGCTCACTTAATCGACCCTAATGTTAACCACAGGACAGAAAACACAGCATGCCTTGAAAGTAGATGGCACAATAAAGCACTTTTGGGCCAAGAAAGGGAAGTAAATTCTAGTCAGGAATACTGAAACCGATCTGCCATCACCCACTTCTTTCCTAAGCAAGCAAGCTGTTACTCCCATTAATATCGGAGTGTCATGTGAAGAGAAAAACAGGTCTCCACCTCTTCAGGAAACACACCATTAGAGGCCAGCATAAGTCAAACATGCAGGTAGTTTACTATGATCATATTTTAAAATAGGGCCATAAAAGTGATAACCAAAAGGTCAATAACAGCAAGTTAATAAATTTTGTGACTGATGATTATCACTCTCTGTCTGAGTTTAAAATTTATAGTTTTAGATTCTCTCCACTGCTGGTGCAGAGGGAGTTCAGTGAACCAATTCTATGATTTTTATGGCAGAAAAATGATTTGGGCTTAAGTGACTTTCAGAAAGAAAAGTCTGGGACACATTTCCAGATGCTCCACAGATCTCTAGAACTAGAAACAGTCTATCCACTTCTGTATTGGGTTGGCATAGCCTCTTTAAGGCATGGACAAATACCATCAGACTGGTGTGAGAAAAGGCCTGAATAAGTGACACAAGTTCCTAAACTGGGCTAATTTTGCCCAATAGGCTGGAGAGTGACCCCTGAAAGAATCAGCAGTAAAACTTTACCGGTACAATTTGGGTGACACCTGTCTGTGTCCATCTCATACCAGCAATTTGCTAAAGACAAGCATGTTGTAATTCAAGGGTGGGCAGTTATTTTGGGCAGAGGGCCACTTACCCAGTTTTGGCAGGCTGTTAAGGGCTGCACAGGTAGCCCTGCCCCTTGACAGGTGTCTCGCCCCCTGGTCACCATCTTAGGACCGATGTCCCAGACCACTACTGGTGGGGCCCAAACCAGGGCACAGGCTGGCAGGGATCTGTGGAGCCAGGCTGGGCTGCACCAGCAGGGAGAGGGAGGAGCTGGCCCAGCTCCATAGAGCCCCTGCCAGCTGGGACCCTGCACTCCTGCCACCCTGCTATGGGCCCTACCAGCACTGGCCTTGGGACACAAGTGTAGGCCCCGTGCTCCTGCTGGCTTCCTGCCCACTCACCCCCACTGCCCCCATCCCCACGGTACAGGCGGGGGGACAGCACACAGCCCTGACCCCCTCCTTGCCAGCAGGGAAGAAGCTGGTGCTGAGCTTGGGGAGAAGTGGCCCCTTGCCCACCCTATTGCTGGTGGTCCCTGTTTCAGGTGCTCACAGCCCATGCGGGGCTGTCTGGAGCAGGCACAGGCAGCCCCACATGGGATGTAAGTGGCTGCAGCACGGGGTGCTGGCCACAGGGCAAGCAAGGGGCTGTTTTTCCCTGTGCTTGGCACCAGCTTGTAACCTGGCCCCATTGCCAGCCTGGACCCTGCGCCGGCTCTGGCTCGCCTCTCAGGGCTGCCTGCAGCAGCAGCAGCTGTGCCCCCCCCATGTGCCGTGCCAGGCTGACTTGGCTTCTGCTGCCCACCCGGAGCATGCACTGGGCAGCCCACAGGTGGCGGGGGGCAAACACTGCCTGGTACAGAAAGCGGGAGGGGGATGCAGCTGATGTTGCCATGCACAGCCCCAAAGGGCGAGCCTGGAGCCAGCGCAGGGCCCAGGCTGGCAGTGGGGCCGGGTTACAACCTGGTGCTCTTCCCCCAGCCCAGCACCCCATGCTGCACTTGGTTGCAGCCTATGTGAGGTGGCCTGTTCCTGCTCTGGACAGCCCTGTGCAGGCTGCAAGCGGCTGCAGCAGGAAGAGCCGGCCACAGGGCGGGGGACAGGCTGCTTTCCTCTGCTGGAAGGGAGCATAGATTTAGATTTCATAGACATTAGGGCTGGAAGGGACCTCGGGAGATCATCGAGTCCAGCCCCCTGCCCAAAGGGCAGGAAGTCAGCTAG
>NW_017728939.1:2115642-2123759 GCF_001723895.1 Crocodylus porosus | reverse complement strand
GTTCCAGACCTTGGGGGCTCGGACAGTAAAGAAATTCTTCCTTATGTCCAGCCTGAAACGGTCTTGCAGGAGTTTGTGACCGTTCGACCTCATCATCCCTTGGGGCACTCTGGTGAACAGAGCAGGGAAGGAGCCTGGGAAAAAGCTGGGCGCAGGGGTGGGGGAGCCCACCTGCTGTTGTGGGAGCCCACCAGGCTTCCCCTGGGTCCTACTGCCCTTGGTTCCTGTCATTTTTGACAGGAACCAAGGGCAGATAAATAATAATTTTCTAAATTTTTTAGGGGCCCCATGGGCTGGATAGAACGGCCTTGTTTGCCGGATACAGACCACAGGCTGTATTTTGCCCACCCCTGTTGTAATTGCTTCTCTGCCACCTAGTGGCCAAGCACAGTAGTAGCTGCTTCCAGAATTAAGCTACACTGGGATAGTGGCTGGTCTGTCCGTTTCTGACATCAGCGTAATTTACAAAAAACAGTGTAAGTTACACCGGGGTATATGTTCATCTGGCCATAGTCTTAGTGTGGGTGTACAGGTGAATTAAATAGCTCTGTTGTGTGGTCAAGCTAAGTAACCCAGGTACTGTGCAGAATGAATGCAGCTAAACCTGCAGCTACCTCCCAAACTAGTATCACTATAACCTGGTTAACAAACTTCCAGACAGTGCTGTGCTGCATCCCCTGAGTGGAAGCAGCAGGATACTGCCTGCTGCCAAAGACGCACCAGGATATAGAGATTTGGGGCCTATTCAGGACCAATTTTTCAAAACTGGGACCAAAGTCTCATTTAAGGAATTCTCTGTGACGCTGAGATAGAGCCATGAAATTCTGGGATTCCTGAAAGTCCTGAAATTTTGGGATGCTTAGTGATTGCACTTAGGCCTGCTTGCAGGTTACAGTGAATGGCAATTCATGAAATGGAAATGAATGGAAATGTGATTAAAGTGTGGAATTCATTGCCACCAGGTGTTGTGGGAGCTGGTAGTTTAGACAGATTCAAAAAGGGATTGGACAAATTGTTGGAGGAAAGGCGCATGAGTAGCTATTAAGCATGGGGGTTAGGGATACAGCCTTCAAATCAAAACATCCTAGACTAAATTTGGGAGGCTGTAAGCAGCAGGACCAGCGGAAAAAATCCTGGTTGTACCCAGTTCACTTTCCCTGTCAGCAACTACTCTCTGCCGCTGTGTAACACAAGACACTAGGCAAAATGGGCCTGTAAATGGCAGTTCTTGTATTCTTAAGGAAATACATGGAAGCTGCCAGATCACTCAGTATGAGTGACTTTTATGTGTCTATCCCTATTTAACCCTACATTTCAGCCATATACATTGAAGGCCCCTGGAATCAGTCCCCTAAGTGGCAGTCTCACCTTCTACTTAAACTCTCCCGTCAATCAAGACCAAAGGTTGAGCTTCCTCTTGCTTGATCCTCCCTGCAATATATTTTGTGTTCACCTGAGTGCCCCTCAGTACCCCACATCTGATCTCTATTGTGTGCAATTAGACCCAAGCACAAAAGGAGAGACAAGTAATGAGGGAATGATTCCCAGGAGGGCTCCGCTGAAGGAACTGTGCCAGGCCCCTTCCCTCTCCAGGATGTTAAATGGCAGAGAAGAACTGCAGGGAGAAGCCTGGATGTGGCCGATTTGCACCATCCCAGAATTCCCTTTCCTAACAATTCTCTTCTGGGCTTTTGTGACTATATTCTGCCACCTCGGTGATGCAAAAGGACTGTAATAAAATGTACAGAATCCCATCCATATTCTGAAGGGGAGAAAAAACTAAAAGCAAAACATAAGACAAGACAAAAAGCATTTTAAAGTATTTAATGCTAAGTAAGATGCCTATGAAAATTCATTAAGAGTATTGAAGGAAGTAAAACAGATACATTTTCAGAAAATATTTAGGCCTCCCCCCCAATCATTTCATATTTTTTCATTGTCATGAGCTCGGATTAATCTTATGCCATTTTCTGTTCTCATTACAATCTCCATGAGAACAAGGCCTCCACGTTTTTAATGCCACCTGTAATCCATGACTTATAGTAACGTTCCTGTGCTGTGCTACTTTGATCTCTTTAATATTTGGTTGTTTTTATGGGACTGCCTCTCCTATTTTCTCTCCGTTTATGGCCTCACTAATCTGTGAGAAAGGAATGGAGTAGGCAATCAATCAAATTGCAAAATACTGAAAAGGACAAAACATTGTGGTGCAAAACTATATCCAGCGGAGCTAACATAATTAGTTCCCAGGGGTAAGAGAAGCAATTCCCCTTATAGGGGATGTGACCTCCCTTCCAAGGATTCTGTATCAAACATGTCATAGTCGTCCCATAATGTTCCTCCCTGGAAACTATTGATATCACTGAGTCCAAAAATCTCAGAATAGACCTTATTAGATCATGAAGGGTACAGTGACGTGAAGAGGCAATGTTTCATAGTTTCTAGTGTCGGAAGGGACCTGAGTAGATCATGTGACTTGGGAATAACCAAATTACACCCTAATCATATCACTTCAGGTCAACTGCTTGTTACCAAACTCAGTTTGATGACAAAGGTCATGCCCTTCCTATAAAAGTCATGACAGGTTTATTTACAGCCTGCTACTCAGCCACTAGATGTCATTATGTTGTGTATAAAAAAATCAAGCAGGGCATGGTCCCTGGTAAACATGAAAGACAAAGCTGGGGCTCAAGCTCTGTGGAAATCTGCTTTTTGTGTCTAGTTTTCAGCTGTTTTTCCTGAGTGAGCACTTGTTATTATATCAAACAAGGACTGTGAGCCTGCAAATCCTAGCAATACGCCCGTCTTTCAGAGTGACTGAGGTTGTGTTGGCATATCTCTATGTGTATGAGCATCTCACATGCTAGCTGTCTACACCATTCCTCAGACTGACAGATGCCATAAGTCTTGCTTTTAGATGCATTAAAATTTGTGCTCAGGAAAATGCAATTAAGAAATTAAAGGAATATTTCATTATTTGGTGCTGTATTTTCAGAATTAAGTTCAATATAAATACTCCCTATAACTCTGCTATCCTATTAAGTTTCTTTCTGGACCTCTCTTAGTGACCTCATCAGCTCTTCCCAATACTTATTCCTCCTCAAAGTCACATAAAGCTTTCCTTTTATGCTAATATAAAGCACTACTGGCTTGCCCTTCTAAGAAGACTATTTCTTCCCTCCCTTTAGGAAGCACTAAAGACAGAGACAAGGAGGCAAGAGAAATGACATGTCTGCATCCAACATGATCTGTGAATTAGGGCACCTGTTTAATTATTCACATGACCCCACCCAAAGCATTTCTTTTATTTCAGGAACCCCTCTTTTCTGTGCTCCAGAAGTTAAGACATTATGGACCCTAGAGAATTAACTTCTAGGTGGGAGACAGATGAAAATGATGTAATACTGGATCAGGATGGACGAAATGGTCTGTAGTGAACTCTGCCCTTAAATCACTCCCAACTTCCCTAGAAGCAATGTCACCCAAAGACTTTTTGTTAAAAAAAATACTAAATTGCTCCTGAGGCAATCAATTCAAAATGAAGAAGGTGGCTGAGAAGATTGGGCAGTAATTTAGAAACAAAAATTGTGATTAAAAACACTTCCCCAGTGGAAGTTCTGAAGCAGATTGGCTGATCATGATTAATATGACATTACAGGACTTGGCTGCTTAGGAGAACAACGGAGACTAAACTTGAGCTAAATTCTTATCAAGTGAAATGTATCCAGTCTAATCTGATAGGTCTTAAAAGGTTAATGCAAGCTAAATCAATGCAGTCTCAATCCAGATAAGGTGTGGAAAATTGTCCTTGAGTGTGAATGTTCAGAAGTCTGAGGATGAGGGTAATAAAGAACTTTCATCATGTGCTAATCTTCGCTGAATCCATTGCGATGCATGAAAAGTTACCGATAAAGGTAATCCTATTTATCAGCTGGCATACATAATGCTGGAGGCTGGAGCAGATACGTTTTAAACATTTCAGCCTGCTGGCTTATGTTAGTTATCTTAATAAACACATCATTTAAAAAAAAATTATATTTGATAGTCAAAGATTTAGACTATGAAAGGCCGGTACCATGGTGACTCACTTTCAGGGATAAAACTTTCATCAGCAAACAACCCAGACTCACCTGCCATATGCTTGAGGAGACCCAGAAGCTTCACTCAATTGGCTGATGACATTTAGGGAAGCAATTCCTTTGGGATAAGGGCCTAAATTAGAGTAAGCATCCTCCCTTCACTAGAGCACCTCAACACATACTTAACTTTAAGTCCCAGAGGATTTTAGGAGATTCCAAAAGCTATCCAGAGTCATTGTGAGCTCAGTGTTTTCTAACTTCCATTCCTGCTTTTGTGCATCTCCCCCTAAACTCCTGCCTAAATTTAAAGAGCTTTTTTTTTTTTTTTTTTTGCTGAATGAGTACTGTTTGTTGTGTAAGTGTCTAGAAATAGGAAGAAGAGAAAGAAAGAAAATTGTAACTTCGCTATGGGCTGTGCCTCTTTCTAGGCAGATAGGTTTCCCTCATTTTTGCTACTGCGCTCACTATCTTAGCAGCATGGATATGTGCCACCTAGTAAGTTTTCTTAATGCTACGTGCTTTATACCTAAGAAATGAACAATGTCCGGACGTAACACTGTTTGAAGATTCAGTAACATCCATGCACTGCACTGGTCAGTGCCCAGTATAATAAAAGGTATCCCAGGATGCTGAAGAATAGAGGTACAAAATATATGTTAGAACCTCCAGCCCCTTGCCAACGAAGGATTTTCATTTATAGTAAGTTTTTTACACTTCGTCCATGCTACTTTTAATGACCTATATAGATACTTACACACACTTGCAAATTGCCTTCAAGAATGATGGGTGGGTAGGGGGGTGGGTAGGGACAGAGCACCGCCACCCACCACCCCACGTCACCACTGCCTCCCAGGAGTGGGGAGGAAGGAAGCTTACTCCGCTCTCCCCTCTGCCACCCTCCGCCAGCACCCCATGCTGCCTCCGCCTTCAGCATCGCTGACCTCGCCTCCTTGCTCCATCTCCTCCATCCCCGCTGCCATGGTGGCACTCCGTCATCCCACCCATCCCCGCCATTCCCTCCATCCCCCTTTGCTAGCACCCCATGACACCACCATCTCCAAGGAGCAGGGCTGGAGGGGGCAGGGGGTTGTCCCAATCATAAAAAGGTTAGTCCTCATGACTTCTCTCCACCTTTCTATGCTCTCTAACAGCTGTTCCTCTCTCCTTGTCCTTTAGTTCTAAACACAAGATATCATGGCTTCCTGCTTGGATTTTTCCAGTCTTTAAGCTCCATCGATTAAAAACAACACTGACATTTGACTTAGTCTGAACTGCTGGCACACTTTGCTATGTGTCTTTAGTTCCTGGAAAAGCGCAGGCTCAGGGGTGATCCACTGATGGAGAGTGATGGATAAGTGATGGAGAGCCACTGGTAGTGGCAAGAAGGGAGCCAGAAAGAGGAAGATCATTTAAAAGTTAATAAATGATAAAGGCAGCATAGTGACTGTTTACGCAGGTTACGCAGGCTTTGAATGACGTTGATGAAGTTTCGTCATATAGACATGTGCATCTTAAGAAGCAAAGTGCAAGAGCAACCAGGAAACAAGTCCCCTGTCAATGCTGTGACAGCACCAAGCACCAGTTCTGAGCAATGAGGACGAGCAGGACAAAAGGCAGCCCCAGGTGAGTGGTGTAAAGATGACTCAGATGATTGTTATTAGCCGAGAATGTGTTCATAATAAAAACCTAGGGGAGGGAAAAGCCTGACAGAAGAAGTAGATGGACAAACCCTAAAAGAGTCCCAACCTTGTCCTACTCCAGCAACACTCAGTCCTGTACAGTCAGCTGGCTGAATGCAATGAATCCTGATCAGGCTTCATCAATGACCAGGAGGCACGGTTCCCCAGTAGATAAAACACTAGATCAAAAGACCTGGGTTCTAATTCTGGCTTTGTCACTGACTTTTGTGTCATGTCACCTCTCTGCCTGTTTTTCCTTCCAGAAGTTTTTCTTGTCTCTAAAATGTTCATCTGTGTCTTGAGACCTCCTGAAAGAATAGCACCCTAATACTGATTAGAACTTGTAGGTACCACCATGAAGTTTATAATCACAAAGCAACCCTATAATGGGCCTGTTTTGGGTCTTATTTTTTTCTGAGTTGGCAGCCAGGTAGCCCCATTTACTGTTTTCATTCTCCTTGCAAAATGGCTTGGCTGTTTTTAGTCTGGTGCAATGTGCAGCACTGTTTGATAAGCTAAGCATTGTTCTGCATGTGATATGAGTTTGACTTCAAATCCAAAGTGCATATTATGTTAAGCAAAGCAATCAAGATGCAGGTCTAACAAGCTGGGTGTTTGAAGAAACACAGCTTTGGAAACAATCTAAATTCTTGATTCAGTACCAACCCTTGCAATATTTGTAGTTGATGAAGCCATTAAGATCTGCCTTTCTTTACTCAGCATCTTCTACCCTGCACAGGGAAGTGTTTACTTTCCAACTTTTTCCCACTCAGTCATGCCCCAAGTTCAGTTAGTGATGGGAAGCAAACTCTGTCAGGCTGCAAGACAACCCCTCCCCTGCCCCATCCAAATCTTCACTTTCTTATTTGAAACACGGACAGACTTTTGCATTCCCAATGCCCTGAAACAGAAACCGCTCCTCTGCTCGTCCCTCTAACAGCTACGGATTCAATGTCTGTTGCTGGTCAGGAAAGCAACAAACTGTAAAGCAAGAAAGAACTATTATGACTGCAAGCCTAAGTGGCTAGTTAACACATCACAGCATTTTGTCCAGCACTTCTCACCTCAAGCTCAACAACTTCTGGTTCATGTAGAAAAAAAGGTCTAGATTTGGGAAACCAGTGAAGAGAAAAACCCAGCATCCTGGATGATGGGCCCAGTTAGCCAGGTTTCTTTGAAACCTGCGGAATTAGAAACAGTAGCCTGCTAACAGAAGACACTTCTGACTCGAAGAAGTTCTTTTCAAGTTCAGGGAGCAACTTCTCATTGTTACCAATGCTGCATTTTTCTATCCTGACTTTTCCTATTGCCATAGTGAAGTCAACTGATGGCCGCTGCTATAACAAACATCACAGCCCAGGCTGGCAAATTTCCTTATTTCTGTTCTTGCTGTGAATGGCAGTTTCTGGAGAAAGAGAGTTTAGTCTATTCTTATGCCCAGTTCCATGCATTAGATATTGGGGATCAGGAGACTCCCTAATTCATTTCTGCTTTCCAGCCCTGTTTGCTAGAACGTGGGTGGGTTCCATGTACAGAGACTCTGGTTTCATCCATGGAAATTAGATCCCATTTCCTGGCCATGAGCAAGTTCCTAGCTCTCCCAACAGAAGAGAAAAGTCTGACTGTCACAGACTCAGAAACCAGGAGGCAAATAATCTCCCTATAATTATTATTTTAAAAATTCCTGACATTATGGCTAAGGATAGAAGTTACACATAAACTGGTATGAGTGATCAGAAATTAGTTTAAACTTGTAACAGGACACAAGTTCAGTGCATATAAATCAGCTTCAAAATGACTGAAATTGGATTGAGATAAACCTGGTTGAATACAGTAAAAGACTTAACTGCGTTGGATCAAACCAGTTTATGCAATGTCTGTCCCAGATTCCTTCCTTGTTTAAGTTGAACCAGACTCCCCCAGCATCGCAGCATGCTGTCTGGGCTGGGCTGTGCTCTCTGCTCCAGTAGAGCAGGGCTGGCCCCATCTCTCTGCTCCCTAGCCAGAGCATGGATAAGCAGGAACAAGGGCCTGGCCATTCACTGGCCCTGGAAGGGACCAGTAAAGAGGTATATTCTCCTCCTCCCTCCCCTGTGGACCAGCATGGATCTGCCAGGCACTTCTTCGCTGGCTGCTTCAGTGATGGGGGCATGGAATAAACCCCTTTCTGCCCCCTCTGCTTCAGGGACCATGTTGGCAGGCATGTGGCTATGCCCCCACCCCACCACTGCAGCAGCAAGGGGGAGCGCTAGCCAGACCCCAGCCTGGGTCCATGCCAGTTGGGCAGGGAGCAGGGATTTAAACTCCTTCCCTGGCCAGTTCACTCTGGCTATTGCTGGGGCTGGTCACAGCCTGCCCC
>NW_017728939.1:2104506-2115542 GCF_001723895.1 Crocodylus porosus | reverse complement strand
AGCTTCCCTGCAGCTGAGAGCTATTCTAGTGCTCCCCCCACCCCTCCCTGCTTCTGTCTGGCCTAAGCCACTGCAGGCATGTGACTGCATTTCCGGAGTTAACAGTGAATGTCTATTCACTTGCAAATTGGTTCAATCCAAGCAGGTTAGACTAACCTGCAAAGGTTGAATCATGTCAAGCTCTGCCTTTGAATGTCTATCCCTAGCCTTTGAAACCAAGCACTTATTTCTCAAGCCTGGCTCATTCACTGCTTAAAGACTGGCAACACTAGTAGTAAACACATTTCTCTCTCTGTAGACTCCTTCTTCCATTGCTACATTGAGAACCTTAACATAGCTTATCTACCTTGGGGTTTTTAATAGTTCCCATCACCATACCATCCGTATGCTGCCAGAAGAGGCCCTGGTGGAAGAGGCCCTCATGAATGCTCCACCTTCTTCCTTAGTGTAATTGGCTACATGCTACTGGCTGAGAGAGGCATAGAGCTGCTTTTATGTTTAGAAATAAAACTCCCACTTTTGGAAATCTCACTAGGTTCCTATGTGCAACATGTCCATCATGTAGTGAGAGGCTTTCTGTTTTCATGTACATAAATTATATTTCACAGAGGTTGAACAAAAAGACTTACAGGGGGTCCAGCTAAAATCCTGCCAAGACACTCAAAGGGTACAGTATGAATATCCAAGCTTAAAATGAGCTTGGAAACCTGACGAACAAATAATGGTGCCAGGTAAGCGTGGGATTGTTTGGATTTTTCATCCTTCACTCTTACTACACAAAGATGTTGTGACAGAAAGGGAAAGATGGGGAAAAAAATCCTTCCAGTGAATAGGTGTGTGTATCCAATGCAGCCAAATGTGGAACTGATTGTAAGTCACCTTCTAAATGTCATCCGTAGAAACACTGCAAGCCACTTCGCCAACACACATTAAGTGAGTCTTCTAAAAAAGTACTGTGGGTAAATATTTTTATATCTTCCTATTGATGGGGGGAAAAGTCACTGAGGTTAAACAAGTTGCCTACAGTCAAAAGTCCAGTTAGTGACAATCAGGTGTAGAATCCAAGAATGCCGTTATCTAGTAACTGGCTCTATTCACTGAAAACTGGAAGAACTTTGCAGAACACAGCTTCAGAGCTGTTACAACTGACTGCATACATGAATAATAATGGCTGTTTTTTTTTCTTACTATATTATTCTTTTGATGGTGTTGCAGCCTTCTTGAAAAATGGGTGTTATTTACTTGATCGTCCCCTAAAGATCCTTTTGTCACAGACTATTGTGTAAATTTGTGTTCAGACAATTTTTAAAATGTTGAATTATTCACTTGATTGGCCTTAATGGCTTCTTCTGAAACACCTCAATATGGTGCAATTATGACCAATACAAGGAGGAGTAATAAAAATTTTGGAAAAAGAAAAATAACTGCAGCTGGATTTTCAAAGAGGAATGGATAATTTCCTGACTGCAGAAATATTTCTCGTTAAGAAAGTTAAGATAAGGGTAATGAAACCTCTTGCTTCAGGATATAAACTGGCTTCATGAAAGGGGATAGAAACTAAAGACCAAATTGTATTTTACTTATTAGGCATGGACTTAGGCACCCACGTGTGATTCTGTTCCACCCTGCTTGAGTCCAAGAAAAAAAGTTAATGCAAAAAGTTGGTGTTTCCTCCTCCTCTGCTTTTGTGTGACTTGGTCTTAAGGGTCAAATGGCCATGTGTTACAAAGTAGAGGCATGAATGGATTTTCAGGACTTGAACAGGGTGGAATAGAATTATACTTAGACACGAAAATCCATGCACATGCCTAATAGGAAGAATAGAATCAGGCCCTCATCCTTTTCTGCTTAGCCCTCCATTTATTAAGGGGAAAAGGTATGTGAACACCTAATGTTGCACATAGGGAACCTAGTGAGATTTCCAAAAGTGGGAGTTAGGCCATAATCTAATATCCCCCTTGATGCATTTCTGCTTCTTTAAGCTCCTCCATTAGTGCTGGCCAGGAATTTTTCAATGACATTTTTTTCTTCATGAGAAAGTGCAGTTTGCCCAAATGGAATATTTTGGCAGGAAAGTACCAGTATTACTGAGACTTTTATGTTTAGCCTAAGAAAACTTTTTATTTAAATGAGAGAGAAGGAGAAGGAGAATGGCAGAGAACTACCCCTGAATTTCCATCCTGCCTAGTCTTTCACCTGGGGAGAGATAAATTGAAACCCCTGATTTAGACCAGTGACTTTCATGCAAATACACTAATTCAGAGGTTCAGGAAAGTTCCGGGATGACTCTACTACTTGAAGGTCTCTATTATCCTGATGCCGAAGGGGCATCCTAAAATGGACAGAAAACCATTTCATTTCTAAATAACTACTTTCAAAATCTGGTCCAAGGTCTGTAATTTCTTCCTGGCAGACACACAGCCCAGTTTCTAAGGAATAATTTACCCATATTTACCCCAAATACAGACCAGACACACAGCCAGCGCTTCCAAAGTCAGCTTCCTACAGTAAGTTATATTACATTTCCTATCTAGTAGATGACAAGAGAGGCTAAGCAAACAGCTACCCCAGTATGAAACTAAGTGAGTGGGCATGCCATTGGTACACCATAATAATGTACACTGATATAGAGCTACTTCTTACTTTCTAAGGGGTTACTTGATCCCAAAGTGGAAGGACACAGACCCCTGTAAGGCTACACATCATGTGTCCACTTTACTGTTGCTATAAAATCAGTTTACTCCTGAGTAGACAAACTGGGCCCATCTACACAAGACACTAAAAGCAATAGCAGACTAATTCTAGTGCATTTGCATGTCATGGCAAAATCTGTGATAATGCACAAATGTGCTAATATGCAGAAGAATTAGTCTACTTCTCATTAGAGTCACATAAAAGACATGTATCGGCACTACTGCGCAGAAGCGCAGAAGTGTATTACATTAGTACCTGTTATTACTGGTACTAAACTTAATGCACCATAATTTTGAAGCATTAATGCATGTGTAGACTTGCTCCCTGGATCAAATTTTACTCTACATACTAGGTACTTAATTGCTATTGATGCCCTCGCTTTGTGAGTCAGATAAAATTGCTTGATAGGATGGATCCAGCCCATGGACCATAGGTTGTTCTTTCCTGTGCTAGATGTGTGTGTGGGGGGAAGAGGGGCAGGGAGGGGTGCTTCTTTTACATGAAGTGGGTCTTCCTCCTTAATACTGCTCCAGCCTGCTCTTGCCTTGCTTTGGATCAATCCATCTGTTGATCACACCCATTCCAGTGTAATCAAAGCCTTTCCAAAGTAATTTAGGCTTGCATGGGACAACCGGGGATCCATAGGGAATTCAGGAGCATTCTGGTCTTCACTTCACTTTCTTCAGGTTGTAGGGCCCAGCCTTAAAACAATGCGAGCCCAGGATTCACTATAAATCACATTCTGCTACTCAACAGGATTAGAGTAAACATTATTCTCTGGTAATAGAACATTTTCCTGACACACTACAGGAACCATTGTATTTTCCCTCACGTCCTCTTGTTGAGCAGTGTACCCCACTCAGTGAAATTTTAGGTATCTTTGATGGAAGAAGCCTGTACTATGAATAACTGAGACACATCCCAGAAGTTTCTTGAAACAAAGAAATAGCACTGAGGTACCTCTGTGACATAACATATGAAGTCTTCACTTATGTGCAGTGAATGAAGTGAAATATTTGATGGGATTAAGAACATGCAGTCAAGAAAGGGAAATCCAGTTGTCTAAGATGGCACAATGTCCACTGTTTACAAGTTCATCCTGTCCTTCCACAATATTTTACACAACACATAGAGGCGGGCAAATGAATTCAATTCAAATAGCCACCTTAACATTTTCGCCACAACCAAAGCCAAAAGAGTTTGTTTTGAGGTCTGAAAATGTTTGATGGGGCTCTATTCCAGAACATGGGAAGACAAGAATTTATTATCCAAGTAGAGTGAAAAGGGAATCAGTTCTGGAAGGCTTGGGTACTGCGTTTGGCAAAGCTCGGTATGTTCAGGTAACATACTCAGATAAACTGTAGTTACTCCCTGTCTCAGTTTTCCCCCCCCATACAAATAATACTTCCCAGTTTCATGAGGATTTTCAGAGTTATATATAGAAGAGTTGTACAGCTCAGATTTTGAGCTATCTTGGACATCTCTCCCTTTCTCATATTTCAAAGCTGCCTTGAAGCCAGTTTAACCAATGTAGGATAATGTATCTGCATCTGCTAATCCTGGATCTGCTTGACAACTTGATGCTTGTGCTTTCACTTTCCTACATCTGTGAAATGTTATGAGGATTAATTTGCTACTATTTATTCAGTGTGTTGAAAACAATGTTAGGATTTATAAAACTCCAAAGATGATGGATCGGATTTGTATTTTTGCTACAACTAATGCCCATCTATAGCTTTCTGTTGTGAATGGAGCAATCAGTTTATATCTCTGGCATTGAGTATTCTTTTTTATTTTACTAGGGTGCCACAAGGACTGTTTATGTGAATGCAGGTCTTGCTTCCTGGCTATAATCCAGCCTCTATCCTGTACTTGCTGGGGTCACCTCTGTCAAGTGCCTTGGGGCCAACATTTCTGAAGTAGCCTTAATTTTAGAGAACTTTAAAGTTTGGGAGCATTTTTGAAGCATTTGGGGTAAACACACTGAAGTCTATGGGAGCTAGCCATTAACTTGGTGTTTTACGTTGACAGTGGTGATCAAGAGAAACATTTTTTAAAGCACTCATTCCTGGGTCTAATTCCTATCCCATTGAACTCAGAGTTTTACTGATATCAGTGGGAGTAGAATTTAGTCTAATGCCCTGTGGTTTTCAAAATCCTTTTCTAGGTAGTGGCCATATTCAGAGGTGATAGATAAAAAAGAGCATTAGGCTACCTCACACTGGGTGCATTTACGTGCATGCTTTACTGTGCAGTAAACTAATTTACTGCACAATAAATTGTCACCATCTACATGTGCATGGCAATTACGCCAGTGTAGACTAATTTACTGTGCTTGGGATAGTAGTTTCAGACACAAGCACTATCCCATGGCACAGTAAATTACTACACTTAAACACATGTGTAGATGGTGATGGACCTGTTTGGGGCAAGAGAGTGCTCAGCGTAGGGCTAGCTAGCAGGTAGCCCCTGTACTGAAACACTCTCATGTCCCAGCCAGCTGCTCCATAGCACGTGGCGCTCCATCATAGCAGCCAGGCCAAGACTGCTCTCATGAAGCTCCACAATAAGCTCCAGAGTTTATTCGAGCATATTAACTGCACAGATATATATGCCCAGTGACTCAGATTTCCCTGTATTTGGGCCCTGTATTTGGTTCAAGAACTGTGTAACACCATTCCAGATGGCTCACCTTTTCTACCAGGAGGAATTTGGATGAAATGGTACCTACTCCACAAGGCTTGGGGAATAGTAATTCTTACCACACCTGCCTCCTAAGAAGAATGGTGTGAAGATTATTAGATGCAGAGAGTGCCTTGAGGTTCTGGGTAGAAGGGGGCTGTGAAAGTGGAGAGAAATCTGTGTGTGGGTATGGGGTTTTAGCCAGCCCTACTTATAGCAACAAGCAAAGCATTTTAGGATTCCCCGAACAAAAAGGAATTCTTGGGGGGGCCAAAGTACCATAGTAGATGATCCTGTGCCGCCTGCTACTCTGACTATCCACATAGGGAGCTTGCTGAAGTAAAGGGAGGGGGCAGAGCAAAGCATCTTATTCCAGACTGGCACAATAGTCTTTGTGAAAACCACTACAACTGGTGTTATTTACAGTGGCCTTTAGGCTTCTGTAAATTATATTGGGGGATGTTTCTAATCCAAAGTGGGCCCAGCATCAGAGTAGTGGAAGGTGGCTGAGATCCCTGCACTGCTCTTCTAAGGCATGCTGAACTGGGAGCCTCTAAGAATCTGGCTCAAAGGTACAAAATGGGGACCATGGGCTGAACAGTTAAAGTTTTTTTTGCACATCCCATATTTCCTCTGCCAGTAACTGACACATCAAATCAGGTCCATTTGCAGGACTAAAGATTTCTCAGAACTGTCAGTCCACACCACCAAAGGCCTAACTCTGGGCTCTGAATCTCCAGTTGTCATCTTTCCATTTAAAGATGCCATTGACATGTTAAAGTTTCTGAAATCCAAACCTAATGGACTGGTTTATTAATGATGAATGAAGCAGATGAGATAACAGATTGCTTTCTTTTCCTGCACATTTACATAAACTTTTCAATGTTGACAAAAAAAAAAAGACAATATATTCATGTCAGTAAACTCAGTAGTAATAGATCCAGAGACACATGCAGAAATAACAGGAATTAATGCCAGGATGCTATTTTTACAAACACTTTTTTCCAGAAATAGCCATCCATGAAATGGTTTCCAAAGTAACTTTTAAAAATCCACAGATAAACAGGGCTCCTTTTCAACCCCAAATCTGAAAACATGTTTGCATGTGCCTGACTTGGAAAATATGCTTATGTGTTTTGATGAATAAGGAACGCCTGATGGAAGCATGAAAACATGTGCTTAATTTTACAGGTGAGTATCCCCAGTGATTGCAGTGGCACTACCTGTGTGTACAAAATTAAGCATTTAAGACTTGTACAGTCCCTTTCTTTCACCCACCCTTTTGAAGCTCAGAGTAGGCCAATGGTAGCCAAGAGAGATTATGTGGGACCAGCTATTGAGTGGCTCAGTGCGATGACTTATGCCATGAAAAGTTGGAAATCCTGGGTTCTCATCTGGATCCTTGCTCCCAAAGGAGAGAAACTTCCCAGCTGCTTTTTATCCAATGAAGAATAAATTCAAGATGCAGTGGCTCAGCTTCAAGAGCACTGGACAGCAGATGCCTATCTTGTTGTTGGATGATTAGAGCATCATGCTGGGAAGTTAGAGAGATGTAAGTCAAGTCCCCTTTGGATGGTGGTGGTGGGGGGAGGGATCTACAACCTAGGTTGCCTGCTTCCTAGGCAAGTGCCCTATTAGGCTATTGGATTAGAGGGCCCTCCTCCTCCTTTCCACCACCACTCTCCCAATGGCTGGCTACCGTTTTGGGTCACATGCTCTTCCAGGTACATGCCAATGCTTATGCATCTGCACTGCTTATGAAATAAGATCATTAACTGTGAGTAAGTGCCAAAAAAGTCCAGTCATACAGCTGGTTAAGTGCCATTTGGACATCTATTTGAGCTTGCTTTAAGCCCCATGCCTTTATAGCACAGAAATGTAGGTGCCTTGCTTCTTGAGTCAGAGGCACTAGTTAAAAATCTTATCCTAAATGAGAGATGTATCACTCCTTGCTTGTTGGCTACAGAAAGTGGTGTGCCATAACTATGGTAGCCTACCCAACTACATAGGCTTGAATGGAGCTTTGACCTTTGGGTTGTTTCTATCCTTCTTAGCTTCCCTAGTAATCTTTGGATAAGTTGGAATCACAAAACCAGAAAATTAGGGTTGGATGGGACCTCAGGAGGTCATCTAGTCCAACCCCCTGCTCAAAGCAGGCCCATCCCCAACTACAGCATTCTAGCTAGGGCTTTGGCTGCCAAAGTTCCCTCCTCGTCATTACAGGTGACCACTTCAGAATAAAATTAAACCTATTTGATACTGGGAAGTGTGTGAATGCAGGTACCTGTGCTTTGTAGACACTGCAGGGCTGCAATTCTGAGGGGCTTTGAGGAGCTACTCATCAATACGGAATTTGTTTGCTGCTCCATCTCTCATTTAAAAATAAAAGCATGGTTTTTGGGGTTTTTTTGTTTTTTTTCCTGAACAGCTGATCTCCTTCTGCTTGGGTTGCCAGAAGAATAGCAGGTCTTGTTAAAGTATCGCTGAATGTTCCTATATTTGTGAGTCTGCAGTGGTCTGGCCTCTGTGTTGATGGCATCAAATCACCTTGCAGCTGCACCTGCATTGCACTTCTGGCAGGGAGGAGGGTGTGGGGAGCTTCCTTCTATTCCCTACAACAGATGGGGGGAGGCGTTACTTAATGCAGCTTGGGAGGCAAAGAGCAGAAGATTCTGGATAACTGAATCTGAAGTATTAGCATCCAAACATCAATTAGCACTGACAAGAGTGCTGAGGCACACAGGGAAAGTAGATGCAGTAGCATCCCTGAGTGAGGCATAGTATCTTCATCCCTACCCCCTGCATGACGCATACACCAAGAGGAGGACTTGAGCTGCTCAGTCATGCCCGTTAGGGCTGTGCAAAATGGCACTGTTCCATTTTACCTTGAGTTTCGAGGTTTCGACAGAACAGCGTTCTGTTTCGAATTTCATTTCAATTCGAAACAGCCATTCCGTTTTGCTTCGTTGAAACAGTGAGGCTGTTTCAACACTGTTCCAATGTTTCACTAGATCAGGCTGGGGGTGGGAAGTCAGCCCAGCTGGCTGGGCCCAATCCAGCACTGGGGATGGGAAGTCAGCCCAGCTGGGGTGACTCCATGTCCCTGGCCGGATGTACTGCTGGGGATGGGAAATCAGGCCAACTGGACTGACTTCCCATCCCTAGTGGTATGGTTGAAACATTTCGACTTTTGAAGCATTTCAACTTGCCTAGTTTTGTTTTGATGCCCTTTGTTTCATTTCGATTTTGCTGTTTCGACCTCGAAATGAGTTGAAACAGTGTCAAAACAAAACGGCCTGCGAAATTTTGCACAGCCCTAATGCCCATTACAGGATGCACAGGTAATGAATGGTTGGGGAGGAATGACATATAAAAATGTTAACTAGAGACATGGCAGGAGTACGGAAAGAGGTTTGATGTGCCACATGGTGCTTTCAGACCAAGCAGAGACTGGCTATACAGCAGCACTGTACCCTGATGGAGTTTGCCTTTCCTCCCCAAGCTCTGTGTAGATGACAGTGCCAGTGTAGATTATGCAGGGTTGTAAGGAAAGGAAATGGTCTTACATCAAAATGACCAAGTTATTGAGGCACTACACCTGTTTAGGTGGAATTGGCTAGTCCAGGAATGTTCAACCTTGGCCCTCAGGGCAGTTGCAGCTGGCAGGTCTCCATACAGGTCCATAAATTTAGTGGTCAGGGAGCAGTGGCAATTAACCTTGCTAATGCTCCTCCACTGCCAAATTTCCAAGGGCCATGGGGTTGAAAGGGCCTCAGCCTGGCCAGCCCTGCATGGAAGGATCAAGCCTTGTTCAGGGGACTTAGCCAGGGCCCAATCCAACTGCATGGATCAGCACTGACTGCCTGCTGGATTGGGCCCACATTGAGATCTGGTCTAGAGATGGGTATGGGACTGCTCATCCAGCCCACTGTCTCAAAAGGTCAGGCACCACTGGTTTAGGCAGCTGGAAAACAATCTACCTGACCCTCTGCAGCTTTAAGTTATATGATTCCATGATAGATATTCCAAGCTGCAGGATGTTGAATGCTCGAAACTCCTCTGAGGCAGACAGCGATGCACTTACTGTGATCTACAATAGCCCAATGATGGCTCAGAATAATTACTCTCTAGTGACAGACAGCAGGATATCCAAAAACTGACCCATAGAATCTGGTGGGACTTCATGGTCTTCAGTCTGCCCCAGGGGTAGAACTGCATGCTTTTTTAAAAAGAAAATCATTTATTTGCAGAAAAAAGTGCAATTTGTGGATGACTGAAGTAAACCCCCAAATTTATTTTAGAATTTGCCGAATAGTTTTATGCAAGAAGAAAGGATTTAATTTCTGGAATATCATGGCTACAACATCACTCTTACCCTACAAGAATAATTTTAGCCAGAAATGAAAGTGGCACCCATTTTAGGAAATCCAGAAGCAGCATGGTTCCAACTCTTGCTCTGAATTAGAGGTGGGAACATAATTTGAAAGAAGGTCTCCCACCTTACAGTAACATGTCCTAACCAGGAGAGTATAGTCCATCATGTCTTCTTGCTCTGGTTCCAAAAACAGTCAAGTCATTCATGCAAAGAGGTACAACATATATAGACCAGAGTCAGAGCACACTGCTGGCATGTAGGAGATGTAGTTTTGAATACATGTCTGTGTGTATGAAACATACATATTTCACACACACAGACATATATATACAACTATAATACACAGATATGTATGTATACACACAATACATATACACACATATATACACACACATCTATATATAATGCTATATAATGCTATATAAATATGCATATATGTCTAAATATGCATGTGAGAAATACGTATGTGTGTGTATATATGTATGTATGTATAGCAGATATATGTATACATATATATGGGTGAGTGTGTAGATATGTACATATTTGTATTTGTCTATTTTAGGGCTGTGTGAAACAGCAGCATTTCATTTTGACTTCTGTTTTGACGGGACAGTGTTTCATTTTGAATTTCATTTGATTCCAAAACCACTGTTCCATTTCGTTTTGTTGAAACTGTTGCGCTATTTCAACACTGTTTCAACACTTCACCCATAGGCTATAATGGGGAACCACAAAACTGCTTATAACTTTGTCAGTTTTTGCCTCATATGGATGGAAATTGCAGAGATAGTAGCTTCTTCTGATACCATAAAGTCTGCCAAGTTTTGAGGACATAGATGCAGGGGTTTCTGGGAAACTGCAACTCAAATTCTTGAAAGCAAAACCTGTGTGTGTTAAGGCACAGCAGGGTGAAAACAGCGGGGATGGCAGCCCCTGCTGAGGCCACAAAGTCTGCTACGTTTCAAGGAGACAGGTCCAGGGGTTTCTGGGAAACTGCGCCTAAAGCTGCTGACAAGCAAAACTCGTGACATGTGACTATGTGTGTGTTAAGGCACAGAGGGGTGAAAACTGCAGGCATGGTAGCCCCTGCTGAGACCATGAATCATAGAATCAATGAGTTTCATAGATTTCATAGATTTTCATAGACATTAGGGCTGGAAGGGACCTTGGGAGATCATCGAGTCCAGCCCCCTGCCCAAAGGGCAGGAAGTCAGCTAGGGTCATAGGATCCCAGCAAGATAAGCATCCAATTTACTCTTGAAGGTGTTCAATGTAGGTGCTTGAA
>NW_017728939.1:2096041-2103841 GCF_001723895.1 Crocodylus porosus | reverse complement strand
AGGACTCCAGCTGTGGCCTGACCAGCGCCGCATAGAGGGGGAGCAAGACCTCTCTGGACCTGTTAGTGATGCCCCTGTTGATGCATGACAGGATGCGGTTGGCTCTGCCTATAGCTTCATCGAATTGGCGATTCATATTCAGCCTGGAGTCAATCCTGACTCCAAGATCCCTCTCTGCCTCTGTGCTGCTGAGAAGGTCAGCCCCTCTTCTGTAACCATAATGCTGATTCCCTCTCCCCAGTTGCAGCACCCTGCACTTGTCCTTGTTGAATAGCATACTGTTCAGATCCACCCACTTCTCTAACCTGTCCAGGTCTGTCTGGATGCCATCCCTGCCTGCCAGTGTATTCACTTTACCCCACAGCTTGGTGTCATCAGCAAACTTGAACAGGGTGCACTCCACACCCTCGTCCAGGTCACTAATGAAGATGTTGAACTGCACTGGCCCAAAGGCTGAGCCCTGGGACACTCCGCTGCCCACACCCTTCCAAGGTCGACACCCATGTGACTGTTCATTCGTCAGTGCCACAGTCCCTCATCTTGCCCACCAGAATTGGGTGGGACACTGTGTCAAAGGCCTTCTGGAAGTCCAAGAAGATGACATTGACTTCCTCCTTCACATCTAAGTTCTTTGTTACCTGGTCATAGAAAGAGACCAGATTAGTCAGGCAGGATTGGCCTGGCATGAACCCATGTTTGTTACCCCTCAACATCATTTCTCCTGCAGGGCTCTCACAAATGTGACCTGTGATAATTTTTTCAAAGACCTTCCCCAGGATAGGAGTGAGGCTGACTAGCCTGTAATTGCCAGGCTCTTCCTTCCTCCCCTTCTTGAAAATAGGGACCACATTGGCCCTTTTCCAGTCCTCAGGGACTTGGCCTGAGCACAAGGAGTTCTCAAACAGCCATGCCAATGGCTCCACGATGACACCAGCCAATTCCCTCAGCACCCGTGGATGAAGGTCATCTGGGCCCGCTGACTTGGATACATCTAAGCCCTCCAGGTAATCCTTAACTAGGTCTGAACTAATAGTCGTGGGACTTGCATCCTTCCTGGGCCTCTCTACGCTGTCACCTGAGAGCACCCCATTGTCAGCAGACAGGAACATGGAGGCAAAGAACTTGTTAAAGAGTTCTGCCTTCTCTCGCACGTCTGTCACCAACTGCCCTGCCCTGCCCTGTAGGGGTCCAGTGTTACCCCAAGACTTCTTCTTGCTACCTATATACTTGAAGAAGGACTTTTTGTTATCCTTAATCCCAGAAGTTAATCTAAGATCCAGTGCTGTTTTAGCCTCCCTTACCAAATCCCTACAAGCTCAGGTCAGGGAGGTGTATTCCTCCTTTGTCCCTGCCCTCTGCTTCCACCACCAGTATGCTTTTTTCTTTGCTGTCAGGCCAGTCTGGATATCCACGCTCAGCCATGAAGGTTTCTTGGACCTTTTTCCCATTTTACTGCGCAGTAGAATTACGTCCTGCTGCACCCCAAGGATAGCCTCCTTGAGGAAGGACCACCTTTCCTGGACCCCCATACTAGCTACACCCTGGGCTCTGATTGCCTCCCTGACTACTGCCCTGAGCACATCGAAGTTGGCTTTCCTAAAGTCAAGCATTTGCGCTGTGCTAGTTACCCTCCCCACCTTTCTCTGAATAGCAAACTGGATCATTTCATGATCACTGTCCCCTAAGCCTCCCTTGTACTAGCACATCCCCCACCAGGTCGTCCCCAGAGACTAACACCAGATCCAGTATGGCGTTTTCCCTAGTGGGGATGAGTACCTCCTGCATGAGGTGTAGGTCCTATATGCACATCAGGAACCTTCATGAATGGCTAGACCTGGCTGACTGCTCCTCCCAGTTGACATCAGGGTAATTCATATCCCCCATGACCACAACATCCTTTGCATGCACAGCCTCCCCAAGCTGCCTGGAAAATTCCAGATCCAGCTTTTCCTCCTGATGTGGTGGTCTGTAGTAAACTCCTACCACCAGATCCCTCTCCCCCCACCTTCCTTGAAGTTTGACCCACAGAGTCTCAGTTAAGCCTTCCTCTGGTCCCATTTGGAAGGTAGATCTGGTATACTGTTCTCTAACATAGAGCGCAACCCCTGCCCACCTTTTTCCCCCTTCCTATCTCTTCTAAACAACCTGTAGCCCTCTATGTCTAATGCCCAATTAAATGAAGCCTGCTAGGTGTCAAGGAGATAGGTGCAGAGGTTTCTGGGAAACTACACCTCAGGCTGCTGACGAGCAAAACTCACGACGTGGGTGACAGAAAGCAGGCCAGTTCAAACAATGTTGCCTTTGATGCTGTTTTTCCATCCTTTCCCAAGATCACTGGCATTGGAAGGGACCTCAGGGAAGGATGACAGTCACTGGCCAGCTACACAGTCAATATGACAGCAGTCCTTCCCCCCCTCTTCCCCCTCCCTCTCCTTATTTTCTGTTTCCCTGCAGGCAAGCCTAGCTTGAGTTTTGAAATTTGAAATGTTTTGAAACTTTTGAAATGTCTTGACTGCCCTAGTTTCATTCTGAGGCTGTTTCAAAGCCCTTCGTTTTGTTTCGATTTTGCTGATCCGAGGTCGAAATGAAACAGCCAGTGAAATTTTGCACAACCTTACTATTCATCAATCATTTTGGGGAAGTCTTGTCCATGGTAAGACACACTACTGGGCGGTGGGATATGTAGGTTCACATTCATTCAGCCATGTGAGGAACATGAACCTTGGTCACTCACATCCCTGGTGAACACCCTGTCTACTGGAGTGATGAATACAAGACAGTTTTCAGCTGTTGCCATTTCCTTGACTGCTGTTGTAAGTGACAAAAGTAAAAAAAAAAGATTTTGTTTGACCTAAATTAAATGCCTCATTGAGAATCAACAATCTGATGTCTTTCTTTATTCTTCAGCACAGGCTCATGGGACAACCAGTACTGGCAGGACTTCTCCAAAATGATTGATGAATAGGCAAATACGAGTCAGACAGCTCTGCCAACACACCTACCTCCTCCTGATCACTGGAAAATACAATGGTTACACCATAAGGAAAGAAATATTAAGCCACCAGGCACCATTGGTTTGTAAGTGATAGCCAAACATCTGCTGCTATATGAGCATTGACAAGCCGTAAGCAGGTTATAAACTGTAATAACCTCAGTCCTGAGTCTTCGGAGACACCAGCATACTGAGATAGTAATAATGAGGTTGCTTCGTTGTGCTAATAGCACACCATGAAGAGTTAGAAAGGTAAGGGCCTCATGCCAACACAGAAGAACCACAGAAGCCAGTGGAGTCCAGCTGCTAAGCCAGCACCTTACAGTCAATCATCTCAAATGTACTAACAGAGTAACAGCCGCAGGCAAAGAGATCGGTCTTGAAATGGACTCTCTGCTTCTTTCTGTCCCTAGCATAAAGAAAATAAAGATGTTTTTAGTATAATAGTAATTATAATTTTTCAGGCATGATGTAAATGTTAATACAGTTCCCCACAGCTGCCTGGAAAAAATAATATGTATGTGTCTAAATGTGAGAACAAGCTACTCATGAATATAAACCAAGGCTTGGTGAGACTTTTTGCCTTATCCCAAGGGAAAATAAATCTCAGCAAAATGCATTTTCTCCATTCAGTATCATTATGTCTTAATAGGATTTTGCATTTAAATGCATTCAAGATGGCACCTAGGTCATCAGAACCCCAGTTGACCTAGCAGAGGCAGAATATGTCAATCCTGGCTCAGCAGGGTGCTTTCATATGTCTCTCTGCTGCTTATTACAGATACAGTATGTATCACATTATGGCCTCTGGCATGAATAATGTGGAGCTACCAAAAATACAGTCGTCATAGTAACAGTTTTGCAGCGATAGTAAGTCTGGGAAAAAAAAAAAAAAAAAAAAGACTGTCCTCAGAAGAGGCTAGGCCAGTCTGGACCTATCTGGATGAGGCCCACACATTTCAGAAAGGAACTGAGACTTGGTATGAAGTATTAGCCCTCATTCACCCCAAACACAAATTGGAGATGACAACCTAATAACAGGGCAAGGTAAAGCTGGCATCTCCCTTCTCTTTAGGGAGTGATCCTGCTACCTTGGCCTGTCCAGGCTGTCAGTAAGTTTCCAAGTACAGGTTGAATGGGTGGGTTTAATTCATTAAGACCTACAGTGTTGCAAGCTGTGCCTTGCCTCCTGTGCTTCGGTACTTCAGAGGTGCCCAGATTAGGAAACCTTTGTCTAGATGGAGGTTTTTACCAAAGTTGAAATGAATATGAGTAAAGGTAACCCCTTAGGAGAGCACCAAAGCCATTTGGTGTACGGCCATCATTTGAATATTGCCTTCTCAATGTATTACTAGATGATGGGATAAATCCATCCTGCATTTAGATATTTAATACCACAATGAATACTGAACATCACTATTGCAAGGTAGGCAGGGCAGTAGTACCATAAGCAGAAATTACCAAATTGTGCACTACAACATTCTTTTTTCCTGGTAACTCTTCTGATTTTCTTCAGAAGTATCTGTTACACGGGTTATTCACAGAATGCTTTGAAAAGGTAATTTCTTAGATTAAATGGTTGTCCCTGGCCTCTTCCATCCATTATTTGTTATTGGTGACATAGGATGAGTTGCCTAACTCATGCAGCATTGTTTCCAGTCTTTGGTTGGACAGCTGAAACACTTACAGTAGGTAAACTAGAAATCTCCTCCAGATATGTTTACTTATGTGAAAATTCTTAGGTTCGAAAATTCATAAAACATTTGGGACTGTGGTCATATATACAATTCCTCAGCAGTTGTCTGATTTCTCATGAATAACAAATAACCTCATATTATCACTTGTAGCAAACCAAACTCTGCACTTAACCTGATTCTTAAATATTTTTGTGGTTATTTTTCTGCTTAGTTACCTTTTTCTGTGATAAGAAAAGGTCGCACTGCTTAAGACCCCACACATATCTGGGGACCTACTTAATTTGCAACTTTGCAGAAACCGCAAAATCCACAATTATTCACAAAGTCAACTTCAAAAAAATAAATAAAAATAAAATGCTGGTGCCTCAGTGAAAGCCAGCAATCCTTGCTGCCTTGCAGTCTACCTGGGAAGAGAAGGAGCCTCCTGGCAGGGCGGCACAGAGAGCAGCCAGCAGCCAAGATGGCAGCTGCTCCTTTGTCCCTCTTCAATGCCAGGACCTCTCCACCAATCAGCAGTGAGGGGCAGGGCTGCACAAAGGGAGCCCACCAGCAAAGATGGTGGCTACCTCCTCATCCCTCTTCTCCTGCCCCCCCCACCAGGACATCTCTGCCAATCAGTTAACAGGGGTGGGGCCACTGGGAAATGCCTTTGATATTGGCTCTCCATGCTGTGACTAAGCCATAGATTTAATAGACATTAGGGCTGGGTCCAGCCTGCTGCCCAAGGGGCAGGAAGTCATCTGGAGTCAGATCACCCCAGCAAGATTTAAGTGTTTCTTAAAGGTATCCAGAGTAGGCACCTGGAAATTCCTTTGTCTGGCCATGAATTAAGTAGGTTCCTACACATATCCGAACATTGCAATATGGGTAATGAAGAGGATTTGAATCACCACATTTAAATGCTGTAAATCAAGTGATTAAAGGAGCGAGTCCACCAGTCTGTTCCACCAAGGAAAGGTCCTTATTCTTTAAAGGAATAGCTACAAGGTAGTCTTTCGATTCTTATCATTTTAGTGTCTTGCCAAACTCATCTCAACAATATTTTTGCTTTAAAATGGAGCTAGCTGTTGTCATGTTTTTGTTGGATTTTTGTGTCAAGGATGTTTTTGTGCAACATCTTTACAATGCTGATCAGCAAAGTGCTTCCCCCATCTGCAATCTATTAGAGGATTAGAAAGCTCCTGGAGGTACTTACAGTTGAATTATATGGTCCCTGTGAACATAGCCTTTTGAAGGCAGGGGTTTGCCAAGCTAAAGTTGAGTGATTCTTTCTCTGTTAAAAATCTAACCCCCACAGGAAAACCTTTCAATCACATTATGATTAACTGGGTTGTCATTTTATCATAGGTTTATTTTAGGAAAAATCACAGGCTGGTCAGAGAGAAAAGAGGCAGAAGCCAGAGACAATTCTACAAGCTCAGACTGGGATTCTCAAAAGGACTGAAGTGGTACGTCTGCACTGCAATTACAGAAGTTTAGCTATTTTGGATACCGACAGCTGTCTACGCCAATGAAGACACCAACTCGTTTATCAGCAAGGTAAACATACCTAAAAGAAATTAGTGTCTATTCCCAAATGAATATTAAAAAGATATTTGAGTGCTTAGACATCTTGAGAACCTTTGAACCGTCTCACCAACCAACTCCTAGTCTTTAAAATTATACATGGTTTTAATTGAAACAACTGGCCTAAATAACCAGAAAGGGAAATCTTGGGGTAGAGGCGATATCTTTTATTAGACCAACTAGAGATATTTGTTGTAGCCATGTTGGTCAAGAGGCATAGGCAGACAATCTACTCCAAGATTTTTGTCTACCTATGCCTCTAGATCAACACATCTACAACCAAAATATCTCTAGAAAGGGTTCTCACACTTAAAGTGGTGGCCTAGGAAAGACAGAGAGGTGGGTTTAAGTCCTCAAAGAACTTGTGTGCCTTACAACTTAGTCACTTAGTCTTTCTAGTCCTATTCTGTCTTTCAAGATGTCTGGGATTCTTACCCAAAAAGGACATTGATAGGAATTTGTGAGTAGACTGTACATATAAAAAGCATCTCCTAACATCAAATGTCCAACATGAACAGGTACACAAAAATGCAACAGGACTTCTTAGAACAGCAGGTGATATTCCCACAACAGGGAATGGGCAGAGAGCGAACACCAGGAGGAAGAAATGCCGGGTCCTTGTCATCGGAGACTCCATCCTATGAGGACTGGACGGTCCCATCTGCCAGGCCGACCCCATGACATGACAGGTCTGCTTCATGCCTGGGGCTTGGGTTAGGGACATCATGGAAAGGATCCCGGCCTACATCCAACCTGCAGACCAGTACCCCATGGTTGTCGTCCATGTGGGTACGAACAACGCGGCCAGGGGCAACCCTGACTGCATTATGAATGATTTCAAGGCTCTGGGAGACAGGCTGAAGGAGACGGGGGCACAGATGGTATTTTCCTCCTTTCTTCCGGTGAGTAGGCGGGGACGACGACACGAGGCCTGCATTGGCGTGGTCACCCTGGGCTTACACAGCTGGTGCCACCAGGCAGGCTTTGGGTTCCTTGATAATGACCCATGCTTTCAGGCAGGGGACTTGCTGGGGTGGGATGGGCTTCATCTCTCTCCTAAAAGCAAGCGTGTCTTCTCTTCCAGGTTGGCTGATCTCATACGGCAAGCTTTAAACTAGCCACACTGGGGGAGGGGGCCGCAGGAAGATGAGGAAACGCCATCCGAGCAAGACAGGTGACAAAGGCAAGAAGTGCTAAGGTAAGGAACGGGGGTCCAGACAGTCTCCCTAAACGGGGTGGCACACACAGTCTTGCAAGGCCTTAAATGCCTATAAACCAATGCTCGCAGTATGGGGAATAAACAGGAGGAACTCACCCTCAGAATAGCTAGTTCAAACCCAGATGTCATAGGGCTAACAGAAAAGTGGTGGGATTCGTCCCATGACTGGACAGTTAGCACTAGGGGCTATAGGCTTTACAGGCAGGATGGAAAAGGAAGGAAAGGTGGGGGTGGGCGCTCTATGTCAAGGAGCACTACACATCCTCTGCCAGCAGAATGGGGTCCGAGGAGGGGGAGGCTGAAGTGCTCTGGGTCAAGATTCAAGG
>NW_017728939.1:2074293-2096030 GCF_001723895.1 Crocodylus porosus | reverse complement strand
TGGGAAACTCCCTTCTTGAGAGCACGGAGGCAGAAAGGGATCTTGGAGTCATTATTGACTCCAAGATGAACATGGCCCGGCAATGCCAGGTCATGGTTGGCAGGGCTAACCGGACCTTGTCATGCATCCACAGATGCATCTCAAGTAGAGCCAGGGAGGTGATCCTCCCCCTCTATGCGATGCTGGTCAGGCCACAGCTGGAGTATTATGTCCAGTTCTGTGCGCCCCATTTCAGGAGGGACATGGACAACATTGAAAGGGTCCAGAGGAGGGCCACCCGCATGATCCAGGGACAACAGGGCAGACTCTACGTTGAAAGACTGCGGGACCTAAACCTGTTCAGCCTTCACAAGAGAAGGCTGAGGGGGGACCTGGTGACTGCCTATAAACTTATTAGAGGGGACCAGAAGGGTTTGGGGGAGACACTGTTTCCCCTAGCGCCCCCTGGCATGACAAGGAATAATGGACACAAATTATTGGAGAGTAGGTTTAGATTAGACATCCGCAAGAACTACTTCACAGTTAGGGCGGCTAGGAGCTGGAACCAACTTCCGAGGGAAGTGGTGCTGACTCCTACCCTGGGGGTCTTTAAGAAGAGGCTTGATGCCTACCTGGCTGGGATTATTTGAGCCCAGTTTTTCTCCCGCCCAGGCGGGGGGTCGGACTTGAAGATCACAAGGTCCCTTTTGACCCTACTTCTATGATTCTATGATAAGAATGGACGCCTATACTTTCCAATGGCTTGTAGAACAACCATTGAAGAATGCTGGATGCCTGTAAAAACCACATGTGATTTTTAGTGGGCCAGAAGGTAACTGGATTCTGTCTTTGAATGTGGCCAGAATGCTGGTGTATGCAACCCTACCCAGAAATATCTCCCTTCCCTCTCCGGGTGTGGTATTGTGTAGGTACACAGATATTCTGACATGAATTTGCTATGCAGCATGACATCAGTCGAAGTCAATTAAATGTTGAGCTGTATATGCAAAGGCAGCATACACCATAAAACAGATAAATAATTAACACAGCTCAGTACAATCTTGGGACAAACAGAAATGTTGGGTTCAATTCTCTGTTTACTTCATCACCAAGAAATGAGAGTGACAAATTGGAGAAAGTTCACAGAAGAGCAACAGAAAGGATCAGAGGGGAAGATGGACAGTCTTATGAGGAGTGTGTGCAAAATATGATTAAAGAAAGAGACTATGGTTTGCTTGCCAAAGCAATAATAGTGCAGGGACGTGACTATAAAGCCCCAGGGACAAGGACAATGGCAAAATTCTGGATTGACTTCAGTGCAGCCAAGACTTCACCTCAAGGAAGGAGATGAGATATCTAGAGTAGAAAAGGGGTTTATAAATATAGGGAATAAAATTAAGAGGTGGAAAATGAAGGCCAAAGATAAAGTTTTCTGCTTTAAGCTGATAAGTATGATTGATAGATATGCTTCAGAGTGACATCTGGTACAAAAGTCCAAATCTTATTTCAACTTTATGCATATAAATGATTGTGCAACTAGCTGCAATTCTGGGCATTTACAGAGAGCTTAGATCCTTCTCGAACTGTGTTACCTTCCTGTCTGTGTTTCTGCCTGTGTTGGCTCTTAGCAGACACACCCCAGTATGTCCTCCAAACTTTGACTGTAGTAAACAATGACTTATCACTGGTACTGTATGTCCTAATAGGTCGGTGGTAAGGGGACCTGCCCAGGCAATGGAAGACCCTGGATACAGTGCCCTCCCCCCCCACCCAGAGAGGCTTTGAATCCGCTGTAATCACCAAGCCATGAGCTAGTTATTGCCCAGAGCAATCTCCAGCCCTTCCCTTGGAGTTGGTCAAGCTGGCCAGGAAAAGAGAAACCTACAGAAACTATGGTTCAGTAAGTTGGATCAGACTGTGGATTCAAATCCTAACCCCTTTCCCCTAGAGGGGCAGAAACGATCCTACTCTTGTTTATTCATTTTATTCGGGGGATTAAATACAAGCTGCAGAAAGAACACTGGAGCAAGGGGCTAGAAGCCAAGGCCCCCTCCAGTCTCGGGCAGTGCTTATTTAGTAAAGGCAATTTTGCATGGCCCTGGGTGATGCTATTCCACTGGGAGCAGAAATAGAACCTAAAACCTTCTGAGGGCCAAATATTAAAGTTATGAGGCTCTGTAAATGGTGCTTGGGGCATTTAAAGGAGAAATGGAATTTGGCTCAGAAGCTGAAGAGAACGTGTGGAAGTCCTCTCAGTTACATCATTAAAAAAATAGAAATCCAGAGAACAATCTCACATTGGCAGGAAGATGTCAGTTGACCTGACAGAACAGCTTATTGTTCTCTCGTGATCCTGCTCATTTTCATCTCGTGGTTCTCTCTGCTCCTTTAGATGGAAGAAGGCTACTCTCAAATGAATCACTGCTCAGTGCTCCTAGGAGACTGTTTCTGAGATCTGATGTGATCATAGCAAATGGTAGTGTGGGTCCATATGCCCAAAGATGCACCAGACTGTCTAAACCTCTGCATTGCAGAAGTCTCACCAAGTCAGGACTGCTTGTGAGATTTCCAGTACTTTCTGCTTTAGGCTGGGACAATACTGCTAGAACTGCTTCTGCCTGTAGGCTAGTTCTGGTTCCCAGTCCAATCTCAGCAGTGTCTGCTCCTGGCTATGTGTAGGACTTGAGGATTAGAGTAGACCATACATTGAGTGTTCTCTTTTTGTAAAAAAAAAGGGGAAAAAAGCCAAGAGCATAGTGGGTTATATTAATAGGAGTGTCACAAATTGAGGGAAGTGATCCTGCTGCTCTATTCAGCATTGGTGAGGCCTCACTTGTGGTACTCTGTCCAGTTTTGGCCCCTATGCTTCAAGAAGGATGTGAACAGATTGAAAAGAGTCCAACAGAAAACAACCAAAATGACAAGAGGCCCGGGAAGTATGACTTATGAGGAAATGCTGAAAGAATTAGGGTTATATAGTTTGCAGAAAAGAAGACTGAGAAGGGAATTTGTTGGAAGGGTAAATTTGCACCTTATAAACTAACCAAAGTGTGTGTGTGTGTGTGCATGCATGCGTGAGTGTGTGGCATTAGTTTTGTGAGCTGAAGCACCCAGTCTTCAAATACCTCAAGGGTGATTATAGAGAGGAGGGAGATAGACTACTCTCCGTGGTCAGAGACAGGACTAGGAACAATGGACTTAAACTGCAGCAGAGGAAATGTTATACTGGAGATTAGGAAGACCTTTCTGACCATAAAGGCAGTCAAGCATAGGGAAAGGCTATCTAGAGAAGTTGTGAAATCTCCATCTCTGGAAATTTTCAAGAGCAGGTTGGACAGATGCTTGGCTGGGATGCTTTAGTGAAAAAGGATTTTTCTTTCAACAGGGGAATGGACTAGATGGCCTTGTGGAGTCCCTTCCAGCCCTACTTTCCTAAGTGGACAGAGATCAACTGATGTCCTCAAGGGCATATATCAAACCAGTGGCACAACTAGGACTAAACCTATCAAGTTTCCTAACATCTAGGGAAATGACCTTGTCACTAGCTGTTTTCCAGGTCCTTGCTACCTCTTTTCCAGGTCTAAGGATAGTTATCTTATCTGAACTTGTCTATGCATAATTATAATCCCAAAGCAAAGCTAATAAAGTCTGTAATATTATAAATTGGAAACAAAAGTCATGAGCCTTTAGTCAAGCAACTGCTGCCTCCTTTGTACTTTGTTCAGGTAAGTATATTTTTCTTGACACAACAGTGCTATTATTCTTATATGGTTGTGAGTTATTAACCCCCCTCCCCCAGAAGTGCAGATATATCATTTCAAACATTAGCCATAATATGTCTGCATAGGATGTTCATCACCAGAAGTTAAATGCTCTGGGACAAATGGTACTTGGCTTTTAGTCCCAGGCATGCTTTCATTATTCACTACAAATGAGAACAACACATTAAAGTCTCTGGTTTTTGTTTTTTTGTTTGTGTGTTTTTTTTATTTTAAGCATTACAGTAGATGGGCAACGATAGCCAAGCAGTGCACTGTACAATACGTTATTTGACTTAAGGGTTTGTGCATGGTAGCTTCTCATAACTTATTCATAATTCATTACTCATCCTGAGTTGAAAATCGAGAGCGGGCCATTAAGTAATGGGAAAACATATTTATTCAAGACTAAACCGATCTGTTTTAGAAGTGAGGCTGCAGATAACAAGCCAGGGAGAGATACAAAGGCTTAAAGACAGAAGAGCGGATGACACAGAGGGACTTCAGCACTAATCAGAAACATCCTGAGGCATGGGAGAGTTTCTCAACCAAACCTCACCAGGTGAGAGGGAGGAGGCTAGATCAGCCTGATTCCCAGCCCTTCCCCTCCACCACCGAGCTGAGCATACCCAGACATGATCTCTGCTTTACCTATCGCTTCCCTTTTGCAAGCAAGGCAGCCGGGGGAAGATCCTGAGCTTGTTGACAAGCAGCATCATTTCATCAAAGCCAATGAAGTGAGGGCAGTTTACACCCAGTTGAGAATCTGGCCCTTAATGTTTTGTTAAATTCAAATCACTCCATCCAGCATTTCTGATGAATATTACCAGTCTTTTTATTCTTTCCTCTCTCAAATGTCAAGTAGATCTTTTACAGCAGCTCTTAAGAAGATAAAGGGGATTAAAGGATCATTTTATCCTATTTAAAGTTAGCTCTGAGATGATAGGAGTAAACAGACACATTTTAAAGGACATTAATCTTCACTCACTCTCATTTTTTCCTCCCTTTCCTTTCTTTTTCTACTTCTTAGCTCCAGAAACATTCTGTTGAGATTTAACTTTACTGGATGCATTAACTTTTGTGGAATGACTGCACAAAAAGCAAATCCCCCCACTCCTTCCCCACACCCGAAAAACACTCAAACCCCTAATCAGTTTTTAGTATTAAACCCAAGTTTAAATCAGGTTGTCAATCATAGCTTTGATCTCATAGCAAAAAAGGGGAGGTGGAAAGGTATTCTGGCATAGGGAGGAAACTGTGGTTGTTCTGAGACAGAAGGAATCTGCTCATTGGCATCAGAACAATGGAGGTCATGAATGTTTAAAAGGAAAACTGAGATTGTGGCAGATAGAGCAGCAGTAAAAGTTTTTGACTAGAGATGGGAATGTTAAAATCATCTGGCAAAAATGGAGAAGAAGACAGACAAGTCTCATTATTTTAAATATTGAAGGTGAACTGACCATTCTTTATTAAACATTAAACTCAGTGTAATTATTTTTAGTTTTAAGAGAATGTATTGAAAGAGGAAGGCACTGAATTGGCAGCTCTGGACCTGATCTCCCCTACTTACCCACAGAACAGAGAAGAACAAAAGAAGTTGCTTGCTCATATTACACCACAGGCCTCAACTCAACTTCTAGGGCTCACTTCTAAGAAAGGATGGGCAGGTTGGTCCCCAGTAGGTCATCACATGGTAGAGTCTCCACTGAGATGACCAACAGGGAAGACGTTTACGCCATCATTCTGCAAAGCGCTGATGAGTCAGTGGGCACATCTACATGTGCCTCTTTTAAGCAGGCTTAGCCTAAACTCACCATTTTTAACATGCATTAAGGACATTAAGGACATGTGTCTACATGTGCACACCCTTAATGTGCCTTAAAAATGGCAATTTAAGGATGTGTGACCCTAAATTTGATACCTGCATACTGCAGGTATCAAATGTAGGTGTGAATAGCTAAATTGCGTTAGCGCACATGTAGACACAGTAATGCACATTAACGCAGTATGCGTCAAAGGACACATGCCACATTAATGTGCTTTAGTGTATCTGCAGGTGCACTAATGCAACTTAGCTATTCACACCTAAATTTAATGTGCCTTAATGCACGTTAATGCATCCATGTGTAGATATGCATCTAAATCACCTTAATGCACCTTAAGCAAAGGCACATTAAGTTTAGGAGCACATAAATACATGTGTAGACACACCCAGTGTCTATGTTACAATGTTTTGCTGCTATGTCTGTCAGCCTGGGCATGTGAAAAGACCATAAACCCTAGTCAGTGTAGCCTGCTGTAGTTCTAATGCTCCAGGTAAAGCTTCTTGAGTGTACATAGCTGTGCTGTTGGCTTGCCTGCTGGGGAGGTGGAATAGCAAAACTAGCAATAAAAGACCTTGTGGCTGCCATACCTTACATATTGATGAAGAGGCTCTAACACAGGGGTGGGTAATTATTTGAGCTTGGGGACCACATCGGGAGTTTTGATAAGTTGTAGTGAGACAAGGCAGCCCCTCCCCCCACCCACCCACCCCTGCTGCCACAGTGAGAACGGGCCAAAACTTTCCATGTGGGATGTGGCTACAGGCAGGTGAGGAGCAGTGTTTGGGAGTGGAACAGGTGGAGGAGGCTGGGCTCACAGGGTGGGGCTGTGCGGTAGTGACAGCACAGAGCAGGGGCCCAGGATAGACAATCTGCTCTCTGCATTTCCCTTTCCCATGGGGATATGTATGGAGGATGTGTGTATGGGGTGGGGGGGGGGCATGTGGGTATATGTCTGTAGTCATGGCTGCCTGGGAACTAGGTCCCAGGAATGGCTGGATGTGAGGGGAGGAAGCAGAGGCAAGGGGCAAACACAGCCGAGCTCGCCTGGATTGTATGGTCCACAGCTGCCCCTGTGGTGCTCCCCATGGGGCTAAGCTCCATTAGGCACAGCCTGCGCTGCACTCCAGCCCAGACCCCCTGGGCCAGCCAGCAGGCACAGCTTACTTGTGGGGCCACTCCTGGTGTGGCTGCAGTTCCCCTCACCTCCAGTGGCAGCTCCTCTTCCTGCTGTCCACTCCAGCACATGGGGCTCTGGCTTCAGAAGCCCACTGCCTTCCACCCACTTGGCTGCCCATGTTTCTGGAGACAAGGGAAGCTAAACAGCACCTGGGCATCTGTAGTCACACCAGGAGCAGCCCTGCCAGAAGCTCTGTGCACTGGCCAGGACCAGGGTCAGTGGGGGTGGGCTGGAGCAAGACACGGGCTGCCCTATGTGGGGCTTGGTCCCATGCAGAGCTCCACGGGGGCAGCCATGGGCCAGATCCAGTCAACTGGTGGTGCTTCCCATAGGCTGGATCCAATCAGTTGGTTTCAGCCCTTGAGATGTATTTTGCCTACCTCTGCTCTAACACCATAGCTAAGCTGAGAAAGCTCTGCCAGCAGCAGTCCTGTAATGTCGGTATGTCCTAAGTTGCCCTTTGATATGGGAAAGCACTTTGACACCTGCTCCATATTAAACATGTGGGCAGTCTCATTGACTTTGATATTTTACCAGATACAGGGCCCAAGTGCTCAGCAGCTCACAAGAACAAATAAATTGCTTTCACATAGATCACTGACTGCTGGCAAGAGACATTTTGGCTACTGTTGGGCTCCAGTAAGTCATAGACAAAGATCTGATAGTGCCATTACCAAATACTCAAAGCTTTCATTCTACACAATGGAGAATATTTTTAATAGGTCATGTTAAACACAGATTAACAAATCCAGGACTTGCCAAGAAAGTGACAGCTGAGGAGGTGTACATGCCTTTAATGAGATTGAGAAAACCAAGATAATTCATTTAGTACATGGGAAACGTTGATATAATTAGGGAGCTCTATCATTTGTGACATCACCTATTTCCAGTGGTGAATTCCATGCTTGCAGTCATATAATCAGCTGTGACATCACATGTGGTTGTTATCAAAATTATTATAATGTCATATAAGAAGATGACTGAAGGTGAAGAATACGCAACAGGAGTCTATTCAACAAATGAAGATTCCTTTATCAGTGGACTCTGGACTATCACATTATTATTTCCAGGGACATCTATTTCTTATGTGCAGGAAGCAATTGAATTGTAAGTGTAAGTGTAAGGGCTGACCAAGACACAGGAAGCCAGGTCTAGTGGCTCACACTAGGATGACAGCCAGGGGCTTCTAGAGTGGAAATAGCCATGGTAAAAGCCAGGTGTCGGTCTGGGTTCCAGGACATCAAGTCATATATGCTCAAAGCAAAGCTGTTGAGCAAAGCCAGGAGATGCCAAAATTAACTAGATTCAACCAGGTAGGTTTGGGGCACCCAGCAGTGCCCCCAAAACAGGGAAAAACAGGCTTTACCAAAAGTGTGTGAGTTTTATAACTCTGCAGGAGGCATGTGACTCCCATTTCAGGGTGTGGTTTTACTATACCAGTAAAGAACCCAGGTTCCTTATTATTAGAGCTGTGCGAAGCTTCAGTTGCTGATTTGATTCGGCAGAGATTCGGCCCAATTCAGTGGCTGAATTTTCAAATCCAAATCAAATTAAGAGACCTTTTAATCTCTCCAAGTTGAATTGGAACCCCCAAATCGATCTGGAGAGATTCAGAAAGAGTCAATGATTCTTTAAAAGTTTTTTCCACATATCTAAACGTACCAGGCAGCTGAGATGGTGTGGCAGATGAAGCGTCCCACAGCAGCGTGGGTGGCCCCCAGCGTGCTTGGCAGCAGACCCAGAAGTGGACTAGAAGCACTTCCAGTCCACTTCTGGGTCCACCGGGGAGTGCACTGGGCTCCCCCCGCCCCGGCTCAGTGACTAGTGTCCCTTGGGTCTGGGGAGGCACCTGGGGCCCCTCTGCGGCTGATTGCCAAGCCGGGGGGGTGCATGGGGGCCTGCCGTGTGCTCCCCAGTGCACCCAGAAGTGAACTGGACATACTTCCAATCCACTTCTGGGTTCACAGCTGAGCATGTGCTGGGGGGGTTCCCTGAGCTCCTGTGGGACACTCCATCTGCCCGACCATTGCAGCATTCATGAGCCATGCCTGGTACCTCAAGGTATGTAGAAAAAGCATTTAAAGCTGTGTCTATGGCCAAATCACTGATTCTCCAAATCAACATCGAATATTCGGATTCGGCCAAATTGAATTGGGACAGTGATCCGAATTAACGAATTGAATCACTGTCCCTGATTTAGGCCGAATCTGAATCGTATACGGCCATTTCACACACCCCTACTTATTATCATCTGTATCCAGACAAAGATCCCTTTGCTACTATAGCACACTAACATGCCTAAACCAGCAAGGCACTGTTAGTATGCACACAGTTTCTGCATCTCCTGGAAAATTTTAGATCTGTTCATTCTTTGTTTGTTTCTCTTAATCTAAAGTAAAAGTCATTGAGTCTGAAAGTATGTGTTTTACTCTTTGTCTGGGAAACATAACAAGGAAAAACAATTGCTAAGGAAGGAGGCACATTTCATTTTCAGGCTTTCAAGGGATTATTACAAACGACAGGGGAAAACAATAACAGGCTTTTGAAACTTAGGGAAAAATACTTTGACAGCATCCCCATTAAACAGCTTTCTTCATCTTTAAGCCACAGTAATTACTTCAGTTCTAATACTTGAGGCTGTAAAAAATTTAGCATTTACTAGCAACACAGAAACTAGACGTAAATGCAAAACTATTTTATTTCTCTGGTGGTATCTTGCTTACAAGAAGGTACTGATTCCCCCCTTGTAATGTCTCCTGTGCTAGAGGATAATGGTCTACTACTGCTGACATCTAAAGGAGTTTTTGGTTTATAAGCTGAACTATTCTTTACCTAAAATGATTAAGGTGCAGGATTGAAAGCCTTTATATTGAAGCATGCCGATCTGTATGTTATCTGGGGGCAGAAATGGTAGTTGAATCATAGATGCTCAGGGCCTGCTTTTCTAAGAGAGAGGGAGGATGTATCATGTTTGCCTTAAGTACCTGGCTCACTCATGAAAAACAGCTTACTGTTGCTGCCAGCTAACAGAATTATTAGCACTGATTGTCATATGGACAGAAAATTGACCCAATGAAAAATAATATCCCTTCCCAAAAGGAAATCTCTCTTGGATAAAATTGTACCACCCACAACAATTATGTGTGCCATTTTAGTAAAATGATTGTTGAAGGAAGAAAAGGCAGCCTACCCTAACCAGCCAGCTGATGCAAGCTCGGTTCACACAGCTTTCCTCAGAGTGAAATGGGAGAAATGGACAATGCTCAAGGCCATAGTGCTGCATCAATCCCTACCGCCTGGAGCCTGATAGATAATGACTTTAAGGGAAGGCTTAAAAATAATGTGGACACAAATTATCTCAGATAACACAGTGCTACAAATAGTGATGGATTTTCACCAAGCTGGGGCTGGTAGACTCCCTGTGAGACCACCCCTCTCTGCAAAGTGAAGATAGCTGTCATGGGGAAAAAAGAAACTAGGGGAGGGCTAAAGGGTAAAACCTTCTCTGATGTTTGGGCTTCTCGCCATGGGAGTCCCCTGCTCCTCTACAGACTTCCTGTGTGTTCTTAGGTGAGCCCCTTAGACCCAGATCATGAAAGGAATGTAGGTTCCTATTTCCTATGGGTGATCTTCAAGGATATAGTCTCTCTCTCTGCTTCAGTTGTCCAGCCGTAAAATGGCTCTTCACAAGCATCTTATGACCCCAGCTGACTTCCTGCCCTTTGGGCAGGGGCTGGACTCAATGATCTCCCGAGGTCCCTTCCAGCCCTAATGTCTATGAAATCTATGAAATCTTGTGTAGAAAACTGTAGGAAAGTTTGTAAGATGCCATTGCTCAGACAATTATTATAGAGGAGCCATGCAAATACCATCGTTGGAGAGGTATAATGAATTTAAAAAAGAAATATTTTTATTTGTACTATAGAGCCAGATCCAGATGTGCAGGAAGGTGCATTTGTGGTGCCACAAACCTCTTTGTGGCTCCACAAACTACGTGCGTTGAGCATTATACCATGTGCAGCACTGCTAATTTGCAGCACTGGGACAAAATTTGCTACCAGGATTTCGTAGTAGCAAAAAAATGCTCAGAAGAAAAAGTGGCACAAAGCACACCAAAGTGGCATGTGTCGAGACAAACACAAAGATGAAGGAGCAGGCAGGCATTTGTAACTAAGACCCAAACAATAAGAAAAGACAGTGGCCCATTTAAGAAGCAGGAAAAGGCTAGGTAAGGACAATAGAAGGTTACATTCATTCAGGAGTCCACCAACAATCTTCTCTGTGCAATCTGATGCTTTTATCTTAATGTTATCTGTTTCAGTTTAATTAGAGTTATTGACCCAATTCACAAAGGCCCTGCTCCCCTCTCCTTCAGCAAGTGGTCATAACTGCTGAAAAATGGATTGGGAAGAAGAGAGAGAAGCAACGAGACAGTGGCTCAGGGAGGACATGTATAGGATCCTGGGAAGTAGGGAGGGAAGGGTCTACCCGAGGTCATCTAGTCTAGCCCGTGCTCAAAGCAGGATCATCCCTGACCGAATCATCCCAGCCAACCTGCTCCTCCATCTGTCTGCTAGGGCTGTGTGAAGCTTTGGGTGCTGATTTGATTTGGAGGAGATTCGGTGGCTGAATCTCCAAATCCAAATCAAATCAGGGGACCAATAAAAAGGTCCAAATTGATTCAAAGCTCTCTGAATCTTCAGAAAAGATTTGGACAGCTCCAGTGATTTGGGCCATCCCTGCCTGCTGTAGCAGGGAGCTGGAGCTGGACTCGGAGCTGGTAAGTAGGGGGTGGGGGAGGCGGGGCTGGAGGAGAGGGGAAAGGGACCCTGCCAGACCTCATCCCCGGCTCCTCCAGCCCCCCCCCAGCCATGCCCCCGCATGGCTGCCCCCTCATGGCTGTCCTGCCCACCAGGTCCCGGTGCTCTGAAAAAAGCCTCAACTCACCAGGTGCTGCTGGGGGGGGAAAGGGGAGCGATCCCTGCTGCCCCCCTACTACCCCACGCTGCATGGGGGCTCTGCCATGAGTCCTCTGAACCTCTTCCTACTGTCCCAGCCCCCACCATGGCTGCCCCACCCAGGCCAGCTCCATTGCTTTAAGGAAAAATAAAACAAAAAAAACCCAGGCTCGTCAGCTCCTGCAGCAGCCCCGGGGCTCCGGGGGGCTCATGGAAGAGCCCCCCCCTGCAGTGCAGGGCAGCAGGTGGCAGCAGGGAATCGCCCCCTGCTAGGCAGGAACTGGTGAGTACAGGGGTTTTTTTTCTTAAAGGGCCAGAGCTGTGGCAGGCAGGGCAGCTATGTGGGGGCTGGGGAGCTCATGGCAGAGCCCCCCGGACAGCATGAGGCAGTGGGGACAGGAGGGACTGCCCCCCGCACCCGGCAGCACCCTGTGAGTCGGGGCTTTTTTTCCCCCCAAATGCCAGGAACCCATTGCTGGGCTGGGAGAGCGGGAGAAGCATGGGTCTGGGTGATTCAGAGATTTGGCCTAATCAATTCGGGACAATGATTCAAATCACAGAATTGAATCACTGCCCCCCAAATCAGACGAATCTGAATCCAAACCAAATACTAGCCGCTTCACACAGGCCTACAGCGTCTACCTGCTCTTGAAGATTGCCAGAAATGGAGATTCCACTTCTCTGCATAGCCTCTTCCAGTGCTTAACCACCCTCCTAATCAGAAAGTTCTTCCTAATTCCCACCTTAAATATCCTCTGCTACACGTCAAGGCCCTGGCTCCTAGTCCTGTCCCCTATGCGTGGTAGCACAAAAGAAAATTACAAGAATGTGGGAAAAATATGGTTGTGGGGCATTTTAGACCCTACTCCCACCCCAGTGCTAGGGTGAGGTTAGGCTTGCCCTGCAGCAGGAGCAGCAAGCTCTAGCAAGGACTGAACCAGCCACACTCTACCCACCCAAGTTGGCAGGCACAATCCACTCCTGATTTGCCAGTGATCCAGGTTTATCCCCTGCTTTAAAGTCCTCAATCTCCAGAGGCCTGAAAACAGCTGCTGGGGATGGTGCTTGAGCAGCTTTACACCTTCTTGTTTTAGGGTGCATCAGGAGATTTTGGAGGGGCAGGGCATATATGAGGTGTGCTCAGCCTGTCCTTTCCCGAGGTCTATTACTATATTACTGCAGCAATATAGGCAAGCATGTTGTGTCTGGGCTGTGGGTTAGGCACCATCCATAGTTCACTGGCGTGTATATAGCTATAGAAATACATAATAATGGTCTTGTGTATATAAGTAAGTTACTCTGAGGTAAACTACATTGCAAATATACTCTGAAAAGAGCATAAGCTACTTCATATGAACTGTGCAGTAAGAGCCTCTACCCAGAGAGTGAAGTCAGAGCAGCTAGTACACTGTAGATGTATATCCTAGCTTACTCTGAAGGAACTTTTCCATATAGGTGAGGCCGAAGTCTGTGTAAAATATGGATGGGTTTGTCTACATTGAGGCAAATTAATCCAAATTAACTAAAGGCATGGATTTAAACCAAATTACTTAACAGCATTAGCCCCCTGTCTCATTCAAAATTAAAATGGCCTCAGTATGTTTGAGTTTAATTCACTCTTGGAGTAAACTAAGCTACATAAAATGATGATCACGTTAATTCTGAATGTGAGTGTCCACACAGAGGGCTAGTGCGGTATAACTAATCCCCTCTAAAAGTTAATTCAGATTAATTTACTAGAGTATTTAGATAAGCTCTGTATTACATCCAGACATAGTGTGAAGAACACAACCTCTTCATTAACCTGCTGTCGCTCGTTCCCTGATCAGCAGTCTTGCACTACTACTTCCTTCGCGCTTTACTGTTATGTTGGACAATATAACAACACAAGCATTAAATTACTCTGCCACTTGCTTGTGGACTACAATCACTCAGATGGATTTTAAACTGCTGGACCTGGCTAAAGAGGACCCATGCAACAGGTAATTCACACATAATTGGAAATTTCTTTAATACATTATTGATTGATTTTTTTATTACCCTTTGACGAAGTTTAACACAACAAACAGAATCGATCCCAGGGGCTGAACATTGGGTCCAGGCACTTTGTGCCTGCTGGGAGTAGGTTGGGTTCTAAAATTGAATTATAGTTATTGTTCTGCTTGTAGCATTTTTTATGTCTCATATGACAGATGGCTCCCTAAATGATAGCAGATTTGTATTTCATTAGGACATTTAGTCAAAAGATCAATAGTACTTCCATGCACCTTCCTGATACTACATATACAGAGTGTTCTGGCTGCAAGGGACATAATAAGATTTAGCTGGTCTTTGGTACAGAACAGACATATGTTTTATTTGTAATAATATCTCATTGATTTCAGAAAACATCACTGGAAACATTGTTGGGCCAACTTTTATGGTCAAACTTTATCTTTCTCGGTGCACTGCTGAGATTAGCATTTTTCTTGGGGTGCCTAGAGCTGAAAGGAGAGAAGCTAAGAAACATTAGGGACTCTGGACATATTAGTGGCTTGCTCTACAATCTCCATTGCCCTCTACTGGCCTCGAGGAAAATCTCACCCAAATGGAGACCCATTCTCTCAACAAATCGAAATATTTCTACTTATAAAATTGCAGCTTAGGTCTGACACACAAATCACGAAGAGCTGGGAAGAGATAATGTATATCTTAGAAGAAAGGGAAAGCATTCTAGAAAGGCTTTGTTTTGTTTAATACATCCCCCCTCTCCCCCCTCGACTGCCTTCATAAGCATCATTGATTCAATTCAGGAGTTACTTTAGAGTTACAGGCTATATTGATTGATTTTGGTTGTAATGGGTCTTTTCAATGTAAGCAGTGATGCATAAAAGATTGGTTTTAAACCTCCCCCTTATGGCGCATTGATTTAGCGTGATTAAATGTGGATATAAGGCTTTAGCTATGCATTGCCTATTGTAAAAATATACAGGGTGGGGGTCAGGACGAGTTTGCATACGGGGCTTTCAAAAGCATTGATAGCACCTTAATATGAAATGATAATCTAAGCAAAGTGCACACATACTTCAGCAGCTTAATGATGTGCACACTTCAGTGCAGAATCCTGGATCTGCAGGGGAGAGGGAAAAGCATAGATTCAATGGTGAAGTGCCGCCTTCATGCTATAAATGTGACTCCTCCCTCCGGTCTGTCTACCATATATAGCATTGTCACTGTGAATGCTCTAGGACACAAAGAGCTGTGTCTTTTAAAGACTAACATGTGACAATTTGTCGTAAGGTAGAGCACACATAAAAGCCGCCCCAGTGGATCTATCATGATTGCTATTTAAGACATCTTTGGACCGGAGAAGGTGTTCTCGACAGCCTTTTCCTCTTGTCTCTCTCTCTTCTCAAAGGCATTTATAATTATGATATGTATTTCTAAAGGCACTAATCATTATTATTTGTATAAAATCCCCACTTAGTATTCAAAATAGTCTATAGACCAATGGTTAAAATACTCACCAAGCATCTGGCATATGTAGGTTCAATTCTTTTTTACTGCCTAATTCAGAACTAGCTCTCTCATATCCCAGGAGACTTAAGCAGACTCTATAATGGCCAGGTGCATTTCATTTTGACCCGATTTATGTAAGTCTGGCTTCACTTACATTAATCCTATACTAATATCACACCATTGGTATTGATATTCTTATACCTGATCTCCACCTAAGACAGTGAGATGAGAATCAGGTGCCACCTTCTATGTTTGTGCTCAGTGCCATGAGTTTTTTATGTTTTCTTTAAAAGGGAGAAAGGCAGTGGGAAAAATCTCCTTCTAGCCTTATGAAGCACATTTTCTGTTGAGTAGTGGTTACAGCTTCATGAATTGCAAAACCCATTTTAAAATCTTGGTATTACAGGAAAATCCGTGCTGGTTCACTGCTTCTGTCACTAAAACTCGTAGCATGTACCTTGCCAAACCAATTAACACTCGCTGTTAGACTAGAATTCTGCAGTCTATTTTCTAGGCTAGTCCCCACTCTTCTGAACAAATAGTTCATCTTCAGAAACAGTTTGGAGTGTGTGTGTATGTGTGTGTGGGGAGTGCTTATTGGGGGAAACAAATGAACTAAATAAATGCAAGCCAATGTTTTACAATATATTATCTATTCAGTTTAATTTGCTTTTCTTTACATGGAGCCATCCCTGAATATGGAATGTCTCTAGGTCAGAGAACTTTTGACTAACCCCTGACATGGCTTTCTAAAGTCTCCTAGCCTTAAAATCCCCATTAAAGGCTGGACTTCAGGGTGCAATAAATAATGTCAGCTTGGCAAATGCATATAATCAGCAGAACTTTCTGCTTTAGTTTAAATGATGATTCCCCATCTTTATTACGCTTCTTCCAGGGTCCCCGGTTGTGCTCTACCATCTATGCTCTTTTCTGATGCTTCCACTACCTCACCTGCATGTTATTTGTACATTCAGACTGGCTGTTTCTTCTCCCTACCTGATGCATATTAAAGGAACAAGAACAAAAGGGGTAAGACCAACACAGAAAATGGGGAAGGAAAATGCAAATAATTGGATTAAGGTAGAACATTCATTCAGCACAATATGGAGATCCCTTTGCTGTGTCCCCAAACGTCTGGTGTGTACGCTAGAATCGTTATCTTGACAAAGCACTGTCCTGTGCAAGGATGGAGAAACATGGCTTGCTGAGGACCGGGGTAAATGTTTGCTTGGGATAATCATCCAAAATGCCAAATACTTCAACTAATATGGAGGTCTACAAGAGTGATCTAAGGATCTTGTTATCATTGTATTTATTTATTTTTCTGACAATAGCTATTAGAAGTCTCCGCTCTGTTCAGGACCTTATTGACTGAGAACTATGTGAGCAGGAAGAAAGAGTTAGTCCCTGGCTCAAAGAGCTGACGTTGAAGTAGACATTGTAGACAAAGGAGAAAAACCTGAAGTAGAGAGAAGGGAACATAACTGGCCATGATCATGGAGTAATTTGGTGGGAGAGAAGATAACAGAATCTCTCTGACTTGACCCCCACCACAATGTCATGCCCACTAAGCTATCCTGCTTCCATATTTCCAACTTAGGTGGACCTGAATTTCTGGCTATATTTTGCTGCATCCTGCTTTGCCCTTGGCTCCCTAGTTCTCCTTGGTTTCAGCCTCTGATTTCTCAGGTGCCAGGCCATTTTCTGAAGCAGGGTCTTCTGTAGAGTTTTTGCCCCTGTCCCTAAGTGGGAAGAGGGCATCACAGCTCAGTAGTGAGGGAGTCAATAGCAATGAGTTCATGCTTAGCCTGTTTCTCTCACTGGTTTTGCAGATGTCCTTTTTTCTGCTTTGCACCTTATGCAGGAAAGGGTATAGAGGGCTTTTGAAATGTTTATTTGATACTTGATGAGCTATTAAGCAAAGTGATGTTGCTTTGGAATTTGTCGTCTCTGCTCTGGGGTCCAAGGCAAATTTCTTCCATTTTTTTCAATTTGGTGCAGTGACCCGGGCACCCTGATAGCAAAGATCTACTGGTGCTATTTAATAGCATTCTTGCTCCCCAAATGGAGGCAGACCAGCCAGGTGTGAGTTATTGCTGTGTTTCCTGGCCTGGCTCCTAGTATTTAAGCCCCATGGGATAGAATTACCAAGCCACTACTGTGATGCAGAACCTGCCAAATTCTGGCCAGCTGCAACTAGCACGGGCTCAGTGGACTGAAGCAGGGTTTGTTGAAATTTACTCTGTTATTTTCACAATGTGCCCCCAGACTTAACTCCTCTAACCCTCATCCAACACCTTAAAAGTAGTCATGGCCATTGCCTCTGTGTTCTGTCTCCTAGGAGCTAATCAAAAGTCGGCACTGCCTACAGATAGACATCCCAGCTTATTGGAAGCTTATCCACCTTGCAGAAATGTAGGCAGTAAATCTTCCATCCCCAAAAGTGCCAGGAATGTTTTCCAAGATTTCCCACTGGAGAGCTGTGAGTTTACAAAAGATGCACTTCATCTATTGGCAAAGCAGCCGCAGCATTAAATATGTGCTCATCACAAACTCACAAACTCAGCTACTGAAAGGCAGGTATTGCTTTAGATAACAGCTGCCCTCTCATACTCCTTCTAGATGAAGGGCACCTACAGATCAAAGTACTCTAAAATTGTGCCAGCAGATTGTGTAGCACTGTTTCACTTCCTGGAACAACCATGACCTTCTTTTCCTATTACTTTAGATAGAAAGCATATTGCTTGGTTGTAATGTGAGTATTTCAGCCATCTTTTTTGAAAGGTGTGCTGAGTTCCTCAGGTGTATCCTATGTATAGCTATAAAACACTGATGAACTGTGTAATGTATTCTTGAATTTGTAAGAACTCTGGGTGGTCAGAGCTCAGTATTACCAGTTAGTTGCTAGAAACTGGGGTGCTCGTTATAAGTGAGGAACTACAGTAATAGCAGTTTCTGCCTCTGTCAGGCAAAAGCAAAAGTAATGCTGCAGATGCTACACAGAAGGTGTGTCTACACATGCAATTAATGCACTTGAATTTTCTGCGCATAAGATTCAGGGTCATTAAAATGCTCCCTGGAGCACGCGTGTGTGTGTGTGCACGCGTGTGTGTGTGCACGTGCGTGTGCGCACCCCCATTGGGAGCAAATTGAGCCGAACAGGAGCAGCCCAGTCCAGGGATGCTCCTGCCCTGCTCTGCCCCCATGCAGCAGCTGGGGGGGAGCTCCAGGTTCCCCCAGGTGCCAGTCCTGGGCTGGCAGGGGGCACAGGGGCTTAGCCCTGAGCTCTGGAGGGAAAGGGGGAGCTGTCCCGGTTGGGTAGGTAGCTCCATCCCATCCAGGGGGAGATAGGGTTGGCTCCAAGAAGGAGGGGGTGGAAAGAGGGAGGAGCTATCCAAAGCTGGGCAGGCAGATGCCTCCAAGCCATATGGAGGATCAGAGCCCATCCTGACCTCCACATGGCTGGGAGGCATCTGCCGGGCAGCCAGGACAGCTTTCTCAGCCACATGGAGATGACGAGTACTGATTTCCATGTGGCTAGTAAGCAGAAACCTGCTGAGCCAAGACAACTCTCCCCACCCACTTTGGTTCCCTGATGCCTAGGCAGACCAGGAGTAGTTTTCTCCCAAGCAGTGTCTACATGTGTGGTATGGCACATTAGTTAATGCGCCGTTTTTCTAGTACCTGTATCTACAGGTACTAGACAACAGCACATCAGCTTAATATACGATGCAGAAATTGCTGCACGTGTGTAGATGATGATGCTTTATTGCACATTAGATTAGTCTAATGTAGACACACCCAGAGAGCAGCACAGTGAGCAACGCTGGGCTCCCTTATTGCTGGTGCTCAGTTACTTATTGGTTCTTACTAGTCTTTTCAAAGAAAGATCCCCCACCCCCCACGCCCCTGCTTCATTCTGCCTTTGAAAAACCAAGGTGTCTCTCTTATTTGGGATGTTTAGCATCTGAGAAAATATGATAATATTGTTCTCAAAGAACTTTCAGGCTCTAAGGGCATTGTTACAGGATAATTTTGGGTGCCTCCTAGAGCTCTTAACACCTGGCTTGTCTGCATATAAACACCTTAAATTGTTTTTGCAGCTCAAAGTCATATCACTCCAGGGCAGGATTCTCTCTGATCTGTACTACCCAGCTCCTGTTCCATTAAAGTGTGGCCACTCCCCACAGATGTGTCCCCCAATTTCAAGTCCTTCAGCATTTAGGATCGCTCATACTCCCACCCAGAGAACAGAGACAGAAACCTATCCTGGCTTACCAGTACTGTAGCCAGGGTTTGAATTATGGGGGAGTTCAGGGGGGCTAAGCCCCCCCCCAGAGGTGAGAGCCCCCCATAAGAAATGAGAACTCCCTCGTGTGCTGGTCAGAACCCCTTCCCCTCCCCCCGCCCACAGCAGCTTGGAGCCCATGCGCCACCATGCACATCCTCAGGCCACCCCGTGCCCTTCTAACCACCCCAGGATGCAACAGTTCCTTCCGGCTGCCAGCACCACTGGCCCCAGCCCCATGGTACTGGTGGAGATCTGTGCGCACAGCCCCGACCCTGGCCAATTTTTTTTGGCAAAGCCCCGCAAGAGTCGAAATGTAATTCAAACCCTGACTATAGCAGTAACTCACAGCAACAGCTCCTAGTCCTGCCTCTGCTCACCAGACCTCTAGTGGCAAGTCACACCTGTGCAGGTGGGGGTCAGTTAGAGAAGGTTTCTGACCATGCGTGGGACTGCTCCAAACTCCAAGCTACCACTAACACCAAGCAACATTTGTTCAGTTCACAACATAAGGTCTGACAAGGCACTTACAGGAGGTTGATGACAGATACAGACAGTGCTCTTTTTGGGAGACTTTATGTATTTGCTGTTGTTGTTTTTTGCACTCTAAACTAAGCTTTTTAAAGCTGCAAGTGCCTGGGTCCTCTTCCTGCATAAAAAGAACTGTGTTGTCTTCCTTGAATTTGCACAGCAAGGAAAGAAAAGAAAAGTTAGTTCAGCAAAGGGTCTGATTCCCTCAACTATCAAATGAATTGGTTGGTTTCATTCCAGATGCGAGGCGATATTATCAGAACACATCATCCATCACAAGGAGAGCCCTTAGCTTTATCCTCAGCAGAGAGGCCAAGAATGGGCCATAGAGAATCAATGCCTCCCTCCTGGTTTAGCTTCTGTTTACCATGGGATAAGCATGTGTACACAGGCAGTGACTGCACTGCAGCTGGTCAATGGAAAATCCCTCCCTTCTTTTGCCTTATGATACGTTGTATCATGTGCCCATATCCTTTGCCAATTGTTAACAGCACTGGTGAAAAAAAACCCCCAAATAGAGGCAAGCATATCACTGGCTACCAGGTTTTTTATTAAATTGGCTTTCCCCTCTTTCCCTGTTCTCAACACTCCACAGTTGCACTTACTGTGTGTTTTCTCCAACATCTCCGGAGGGACCTATTATTTGTAGCTGCTTCCTTAATGACTTTTCAGTTGCTTATTCCCTTTCTCCTACACTGCACACTGAAACTTCATCTTCGGCAGCTGGACTGTAATTGGGAACAGTGCCCGTATGGGTAACATCCTGTTTTCAACTCTCTTGCCAACTCTAGCTTTTCTTTATTATCTAATCCCTGCTGTCTGCGCACTGGCTCTGTAACCTCCGTCTGAATGGAACCATTACCCCTGTCTAATAGTATCTATCAATCTACAGCAGCTCCCTCCATCAGTCTGCAACATCTCATAGTCTAAGCAGGAGGGGTCAGAGTCTGTACTGGCATAGGAGATCTCCAAGGAAGAAGGGCAGCAAGAAGTGACACTGGTGATTCATTATATGTCACTCTTTCCCCTCACACTGCATGGAGCTGGCATGAGGAGGAGGGGTGGGAGGGGTGGAAGAAACATCAGTGTCTAGTGGTTAGCATACTAGAATGAGGGGAAGGAAGGCCTGTCTGGGCCTTGCTGTGTGTTCTTGGGCAAAATGCCTGGAGGCTAGAATTACAGTCCCTTTCAAGCCAATAGGAAAATTCCCTTGAGTGTACCAGGGCCAAGATTACATTCTCAAGCTCTGGGGCACAAAAAATCCTATTTCATCTTTAGGCAGCTAAGTGCTTTTTTGCTATCTAAAGACAGACTCATAAGTGGCACTAAAGTGAAATAGGATATGGGTCTCTGTCTTTGCTTCTAAAGCCTTCAAATGGTGTTTGTGCCTGAAAGCTTGCAAAGAACAATTTTTCTGACTATTTAGTTGGTCTAATAAAAGATATCACATTTAATCAAAGAACCTTGTTTGATAATAAATTAATTCATCTTGGATGGGAGACATCCTTGAGTATGACTAGGCCTGCATTGACTATCCTGGGACTTAGAGTTTAATAGTTTGTAGGGTTGGAAGGGACCTCAGCAGATCATTGAGTCTGACCCCCTGACATGGCAGCAAAGAGCACTGGGGTCAAACGACCCCGGCAAGGTGTACATCCAGCCTCCTCTTAAAGACCCCCAGGGTAGGAGCCAGCACCACTTCTCTTGGAAGTTGGTTCCAGA
>NW_017728939.1:2030824-2074193 GCF_001723895.1 Crocodylus porosus | reverse complement strand
CCCTTTTTGAAGATGGGAACCACATTGGCCCTCTTCCAGTCCTCTGGCACCACACCAGAGCACCACGAGTGCTTGTAAAGCTGTGCCAGGGGTCCCGCAATGACCTCAGCCAATTGCCTCAGTACTCGAGGGTGGAGATTGTCCAGACCAGCTGATCTGAATACATCCAGTCCTTCCAGAAGTTTCCTCAACTAGTTCCTCACTAACCCTTGGGCTAGGTGCACCTCCCCTGGCATCTAAGGGAAGCCCAGAGGGGGGGTGGCTGTTCCGGTCCCTGCTCAGGAAAATGGAGGCAAAGAAAATGTTAAATATGTTAGCTTTGTCATCTGGTGTGACGACCAAATTTCCTAGCTTGTCCTGCAGGAGCCCCACATTACCCGGAACCTTTTTGCCCCCTATGTATTTAAAAAAGGACTTCTTGTTGTCCTTGATCCGGGAAGCTAGTCCCAGTTCCATCTCTGCCTTGGCTTTCCTGACTCCCTGCATCCCTGAGCAACCGCAGGATAATCCTCCCTGGTGATGGCCCCTCCCTTCCATTGGGTGTTTGTCACCTTTTTAGCTAGGAGACATTCCTGGATACTTTTGGTGAGCCAAGGGGGCTTTTGTGCCCTCCTGCCCCCTTTGATCCGTGTTGGGATTACCTCCCTTTGGGTTTGGAGGATCGTCTCCTTAAGGAGTGACCACTCTCCTTGGACACCTGACTCTCCTCCCCGCCGGGACCTCAGTGCTTCCCTGACTATTCTTAGCTCATTGAAGTCTGCCCTCCTGAAGTCTAGGGCTGCTGCCTTGCTGTAGGCCTTTGCCACCTTGCACTCATTGCTGTCACCCAGGTGGTCGAGCACCCGCAGCCGCCTCACCAGGTCATCACCCATGGCCAGCACCAGGTCCAACAAGGCGTCTCCTCTGGGGGGGCTGTGCACCTCCTGGGTTAGATGGAGGTCCTAAATTCTGGCTAGGAACCTATGTGAGTGGTCAGACCTGGCTGACTGCTCTTCCCAGCAGATGTCTGGAAAGTTCAGGTCACCCGTGATGACCACATCCTTTGACCTAACTACCTCTGTGAGCTGACTTAAGAATTCCTGGTCTATCTCTTCCCCTTGGTAAGGCGGTCTGTAGTAGACCCCCAGCGTTAAATCTCTTTCCCCTCGACTGCCCTGTATTCTAACCCAGAGCACTTCGGAGTTCCCCTCCTCTGATTCTTTGCTAATTGATGAGGATGTGTATTCCTCCTTAATGTAGAGTGCCACGCCCCCACCTTTCCTCCCTGTCCTGTCCCTCCTGTACAGCCTATAGCCCTTGATATTCACTGCCCAGTCATGCGTTGGGTCCCACCATGTTTCAGCAAGCCCCGCTATGTCTGGGTTGGTGTCAGCTAGCAGGAGGGTAAGTTCCTTTTGCTTGTTCCCCATACTACAAGCATTTGTGAAGAGGCATTTGAGGCCTCCTGAGGATGTATGCACTGGCCCCCTACTTGCAGCATTACCCTGGCCCCTGTTGCTTACCTGTGTATATGTTCTGCTCATCAGTCTAGGCTGGGCTGTACTTGTGGGTGTTGCTTGGTTTGGCAGTCTGTGCAGTAAGGTACTGAGTGGCACGAATGGATGAGAATCTGGCCCACAAGGTCTGTGAAGTGCTTGGAAATTGCTCATCTTCAGTAGTTATGAGGGTGCCAGGGCATCTTATGGATTGCCTTTCAGATGAAGCAGAAACACCCAGTGATACTGTGGCATGTTTTACAGGAGCAGGTTGTGTCAAGCTTGGTATTCTGGCCAGAATCTAAATCACTGAATTGACCCTTAATGTTTTAGTTGAACGTAGTAGAACCAGATCCTTTACCAATGAAGTCAATTTTTACCAACTTAAGTTCTAGTCCCAAACTCCTTTTAACTCACTATTCTAGACTTTTGTATATTGCTACTGGACTTTGTTAAAAAGCAGCAGTGTTTCTCCCCTGGGGATGGCTCCATTTCAGCGGTGGACAAAAAGACTGCTCTTTCTTTATATAGGAGTTTGTAAATGCTTTTACTGGCCTGATGCTATAGTCATGTGTAATCATCGTGGATCTTGTTTTTATCTGTTTAAAAATGTAAAATTCTCTAATTGAAAACTCTGAAATCCACATTTTTCCACAATTAAAATGAAGCACCACTATAGATAGGTATTAGTTGAACAGAATTTTTGGGGGTATATTTACATTTTTAAAACAAATTGGAAGCTTCCAGTACCACTAGCATTTATAATAAAATTAATTTTAAATACCTATATATTTTGGCATTTTATTTTGGGTTTTGTATCTTCTGAGCTCCCCCTTTGCTCATCAGGATGCAGGTCAAGCTGTGGCACTCCCTCTTGCTGCTTTATGGTGCTAAGCAACTCTGATATGCCAGTTCCTTGCCATTGCCCATGCCATTGCCCTTCACTCCCAAGCCACAGCCCCTCAGCCCTGCCAGTGCCCCTCACTCCCAACCCACAGCCCCCCATGCCCACTGGTACCCCTGACTCTCAACTCATGGATCCCTGGCCCTGCTGGTGCCCCTCACTCCCAACCCACAGTCTTCTGACCCCCCCTGGCCCTACCAGTGCCCCTTTTAGAGGCCATGCCTAACTTCTCCACCCACTCCAGACCCACCTATGCTAGGAATGGAGGAAAACTTTTCTGGAGCCATGCCTTAGTGAGGGCTGGGTCCTCATCATCTGGCCACCTTGGAGGAGTGCGTGGGTGCCAGCGTTATTCATCACTGTCTCCCACCACTCCCTAATGAAGCCATGAACTGCTGGCCTTTCTGCCAGATGGTCATTAAATGTCTAGCAATCAAAAGAAAAAAAAAAAAGAGTGGTGGTGGGGTGAATGAAAGGCAGGCTGGTGGGGATGTGGGAGAGCCTGGTGGCTGGGCAAGCAGGGAGAACACATACTAGGCACACATTTGCACATGGGGTGGGGAGGGGAGTCTGCCAAACTTGGCCCAAGTCCCTGGACTGGTGGAGGGCAGGAAGTGGTGACAGCAAGCACAGTACCTTGCAAGAGGAAGGCTTTGCTCACTTTAAGCATCCCTGGGACCTGCTGCACCTTTGACACTACTGGAAACCCTGTGCCCCCTGGTAACCACAATTTTTGCATTACCGGAACCCCCCATTCTCAACTCATGCCAGATATCAGGGATTTTACTGTATATGTTTTACATAATGTAAGTGTAACTTCTTTGCTAGGCCCTGAACTGGTGGTCTAATAAAAGAGTAGAAAAGTTTTATTGTCTATAAAAAAAATTGCTGTAAAAAATTCTTGGGCTAGCAACCCTGTTAAACGGCAATGGAGATTTTAACTGTGCTTCCCCCTCCCACTAGAGCCCACCTACTAACCTCCATACTCTGATGCTTCCGACTGCACTCTGCACTATGATTCCCTCACCTCCCTTAGTCTACCCCAGGCCTTACTCTCGTAAGCCCTGCTCTTCCATCCTGGAACAGACCTCCAAAGTAGCCTACTTGCAACCCAGCAGTATTACAGGCAACCTGGGATGCATCAGCAGCAGCACATGGCTGAGACAAGACTTCCTACAGGATGCTGCGCTCCTATTCAGACACCAATGGTACTGCTGTGCTCTCTGTCAGAGCTTTAATCAAGCTGCAGCTGCTTAGTGTTTTTCCTGCTGACAGCTAAAGTATTTTTATGGACTTTACTGACAGTCATTTTAGCTTGATTTTTTTACTTATAGTCAGTGAGTTTATTGATGGCTGGCAATGCTGGCCTCTTTGTTCTGTGTATTTGCAGGCAGAGGCACAAGCCCCCCTTCTCCCCCCCCCCCCCCCGTCTCCATTTTAGCACCCAAGGGTAAAAACTCTACTACATATGCCTTGTGAGGGGAGAAGTAGGACAGGATCAGAATGGCCCCTGGGGAGAAGGAGGCTTAGCTTGTGGCATGCCTGCCAAGGAGGTTGGCCACCACTATTCTAGACAGGTTACTAATTTTAATAGTTTGTCCCCTCACAATGGCTTTCTTACCTTCTGCTGACTATGTCTTGTGTATTATTTTTTAAATAAATGCAAAATTATGGGACTAGGCTGGATCACATGAGATGCTGGCCATATGAAATCAAAGTCCATATCTGTGAAGTGGGAATGCACATTAAGCAAAGAGGCACAATTAGGTGAGTTAAGTACAATAACAATGAAATGTTGTATACATTCAGTTGCAATAAAGATGATAATGATTCCTCTGAAAAATATCATTGCTTCACACTCATTTAATTCTGGAAATCTAAATTCACAAAGGAAAAAAGAAGCCCTTTAATCTCCTGGTAGATAAATGGTCCAATTTTATTTCTGCTATTATTTTTTATCCCTTTCCAAGGCATTTTATAAGACTTCAGAACATGAGAACACAGTTTAATTAACAATATCACATTAAAAAGCACAGCCACAATTTTCATGGATTTTTAATTGAAATATAATACTGTTTCACCTCATTTTTTTCTTGCATTAAGTATAATGATGAAAATCACAATCTTCACTGATTGCTGGATAATATGTGGCACATTAGCAAAGTGGGTTTATCAAAGGTAGGCATTTGGATAGCACAAGATGATCTTTTCTCACAGAGACGCTATTAGTTTCTCTGTGAACAGAAAGGCATACTTTGTATTTCCTTTCTTCCAACTCAGAAGTGATTGGTTTCTCTCCACAGGTGATGTCAATTACATGAGAACATTTTTGGATGGAGATGCACGCACCTGTTACTCAAGAACAGTGCTTTACACTCTTATAGCTGCCTTCATTGGAGGTCCTCCAAGCCCTTTGCAAGTGTTATGGTGCACCTATAGGAGGTCCAATGAGAGTGAATATCAACATACAACCTCTAGGTCTAAAAGCATGATGAGCTAAAAGAACCAGAGTCACTAGGCAATGCTGTAGCAGGCTCTTTACCTAAACTTTGTGACCACGCTATCAGTAGATAGAGACAGTGTCATGTGAGTTTTAGAAACATTAAGTATACCTCAAGTCAGCTCTGTGAAATGGGATAGATATCATTAAACCCGTTTTACTGGTGGCAAAGACATTAGGAACAGAGTGATGAAATGATGTGTCCAAAGTCACCCATGGGTAAGTGATGGAGCCACAAACTGAATCTAGGTGCTCTGATTTTTTCTCGGATCCATAGATGAAGGTTGACATTTTCAAACACCTCCAATGGATAATATGAGTCAAGATTTTTTTTCAAAGGTGCCTAGGCATTTAGACATCAAATTACAATGAATATTAACAGAATTTGGACATCTAAACCTTTTATACAGATATGAAAATATCAGCCCTATTTTCCATTGACAAATAATAGAATATAGATGTCCACAAGGGCTGTGTGAAGTTTCAGGTGGTGATTCAATTCGTAGAACATTTGGCCCAATTCAGTAGCTGAATCTCTGTATCCAAATCAAATCAGAAGACCAATAAAAGGTCCGAATAGATTCAAAGCTCTCCAAATATTTGGAAAAGATTTGAAGCACTTTGATGATTCAGGCAGTCCCGAGTGGTTGCAGCAGGAAGCGGCAGCCAACTCTGAGCTGCTAAGTAATAGGGGCAGGGAAGGGGGGGGACTGGTGGAGGGAGCAGGGGACCATGGAGGGACCCCTGCCAGCCCCCAACCCCTGCCTGCTCCCCCAGGCTCCTTGACCCCTGCCCACCCCCCGGCCCCCCATGGGTGCCCCACCCACTCCAGCTCCTGGCTCTTCAAATAAAAAGCCCCGGTGCTCACCCAGTGCTGCCGGGCATGGGGGGGGGGGTGCAATCCCTGCTGCCTCCCACTGCCCCACACTGCATGGGGTGCTTTGCATGAGCCCCCTTGCCCCCCCAACTCCCCATGACTGCCCAACCCAAGCCAGCTCCAGCCCTTTAAGAAAAAACACTGAAAAAAGCCCTGGGACTCACTGCTCTGGCAGTGGCCTCAGGGCTGCAGGGGGCTTGTGCAGAGCCCCCCACATGGTGTTGGGCAATGGGGATCACCCCCTCCCCACCAGCAGGAACTAATGAGTCTGGTGGGGGGTCGTTCTTTTTTTTTTCTTGAAGGGCCAGAGCCGCAGCAGGAGGGGCAGCCTTGGGGGGAGGGACTGAGATGTGGGGGTCAGGGGGCTTGTGCAGAGCCCCCCCATGTAGCATGGGGCAGTGGGGATCTCTCCTCCCTCCCAGCAGCATTTTCTGAGTCGGGCCTTTTTTTTTTAAACAAGTGCCAGGAGCTGATTCAGAAATTTGGAGATTCATTAGTAGCCAAATCTCCAAATCAGATTAAGCCGAATTGATTTGGGACAATGATTCAAATCACCAAATCAAATCACTGTCCCCTGAATCGCCCAAATTCAAATCCAAAGTGAATACTAGCAGCTTTGCACAGGCCTAGTGTCCACATCCTTTAGATGGGTTTTAAAATCCCATTATGAACTCCTGCCACAGAAAGGACTGTACTGTATAATCATTTGCTAAATAAATCAAGTATCTCCTGTTACCAGGTCCTGTTGTAACTCAACCAGAAGTTACTGGCTTGATGCAAAGATCACCGGATGAGGTTCTTTTGCCTTTTTTTTTTTTTTAAAATAAGATGCTAGCCTAGATATAGTAACATTTTTTCCAAGCCCTAAAACCATTTCTAGTCCTACGACAGACTGCAGAGTTTTGGTTTCTTGAAGTATTGCTCTTTTATTTTAGGATTGCCAGTTGGGCTAATGGTAACATCAGTCCACCCCTTAGACTGGGCACAGCCTGTTTCGTATATCATTTTTATGACCTCTAGTTGGCAAAATTCCTAAATTTCAGTTCTATGTGGTTGTCTGACAGCACCATTAGTTGAACTAGAAGGCAGAACTAGTCAGAAAATATTCTATGAAATTTATGACCATCAAAATATGTGGGGTTGTAATCAAAATATTCCACAGATATCTATCTGTTTCTCAGTGGGAAAGTTTCTGTAGTTTCTCTTGTCAATTCTGTCTGGAGAAAAAGATATATCTCAATAAAATATATAACCTTATTATCCTGTAAATAGCCATTTTGACAAGATTACTTTTAATGAAAGCTATCAAAATGTTTGCATTTTGCTCTGCCTTGAGAAGAAAACAGATTTCAAAACCTTGTTAGTCTTTCTGCAAGAGAACTGTGTCTAGCTAGTTTCTAACATAAAGCATGCAGCAGGAAGACTTTGCTACCCTTATTAAATGTTTTCTTTCAACCAAAAATCAACAGATTACCTTCCTAGAAAAGCTGTGTCATGAAAGGTCACAAACAGACATTCAGTTTCTTGGGAGAGTTGCTGCTCCTTGCTGAGTATACAGATATTCAGAATTTTTTTCTCAGAGCAAAAAGGACTGCTCTAGGAGAAAAATAACCTGTGAATAACCAGGGTTAAATAACTCCCAGGAGAGTTTCTTCTGGGAGAGCAAATATCTGTACGCATTTCCTTCTGAGAGAAGCCACAACAGAATCCTCCAGCATCCCAGGGTGCTTTTCCCTGCCTCTCCCTCCTAGCGCCCCCACCTCCAACCTCCGGAGAAACTGTATATCACTTGCTGTAGTTGGCTGCTCCAGCAGAACAGGAAACAGAATATACCCCCTTCACAATCCCGCATTGTTCTTCAGGGAGACAAGCTGACACTGCACAGTCCAGGTCAGCCAAGGCAGGGTTGCCCTATGTACTGCTGCTATTTGTCTCCAGGAAGACTGAGGGAGCCAAAGCAAAATAAAATGTCTACACAGAATCTTCCTTGGCTGTGCAGTGTCAGCACTGCAAGCTGTCTTCTTTCCAAGGGCTCAGTACTCAAATGTCTGTTCAGGTGTCTCAGTTTTTCTACCAGGAAAACAAACCTGGGAAAACTCTCTCAGATCATACAAATGTGTATACAGCCAAAGTTAGATTATAGGGCCCTGTCTTACTATGTACAAAGCAGTTTTCTTGGCAAAAATCAACCTGAATATCTCAGGTCTCCCTGCAAACTTCCCTGTTGTGTAATCATATATTCCTACAGACCTGAGCTTATTTGTGTCTCGGCTTCATATTGGTCACAGGTGACTTTCTGTACTCTAGGTAAATAGGAAACAAGCCCATTTTGCAAAATGGAAGAGTCAACACACACATTTTTGACACTGAGCGTGCTTAAGAAACCAAGCAATAAATGTCAAGCTAGCAATGGAACAATCTGAGTTTCCTTTTTGATGAAGACAAACCATGTTCAAATAGATCTCTAATGAATGACAGTTAAGATTTTCAATTGTGCTTTAGGTGTGAGACCTAAATCACAGTAGTTATAAATTTATATTCTACCTCAAAGCTCTCAAATTCTTGGCAAACAGAGCAAAGACAGAGCAGAGGACTGGACTTCAATTCTTCTTCTTGTTTCCCCTGTCTTAAATCAATAGATATATAAAAGAGATGAAAACAAATCATGATCGTGCCATGGCTTGCAGTGGAAACTACCTGCTACAAGAAAACAAATCAATAAACCTCCGTACTCTTGGACATAGTCTTCAGTTCTGGTCAATAAATGCACTGTGTTGTGTATTATTTCACTGAAGCCTGCAGCAGCAAATAAGCAACTGAACACATATATCTGGGTAAAAAAAGTAACACCAGTTGTTAAACAACTGTATTTCTCAATGGCAAAGTGTTTTTTCTTTTGATTTGTGGACCATGGAGGTTACTTGAACCTGCCAGCAGGGGGTGACAAAGACAAGGTCAAATGCCCAGTGAACGTCCGGTCTCCAGTTGAGCTTGCCTTGTATTGTGTCATCCTCCAGTACAAAAAGAACATCTCTAGCCAGTGTTCCCTGTGTTATTCGAGTTGGTCAAGAAAGAAATATAGGCAGATGGATTAGGTTAGGTTAGAATGAATCACTTTGCACATACTTGAAATAGAACTCTGCCTGTGAAGGGAAGCTGCAGTTCTGTAAGAAAGCGCAACGCAGCAAAACCGCCCCTGTGTTTGAACCAAGATCTATGAAATATTTTATACCACTGAAACTTCAGAAGGAAAACAAAATGTAATTACCCAAATTGGAGTTCAGGCAATATTTAGATGGTATTCATCCAATTAATGCTTACAGTAGGTGCTGCAGGAAGTTCGCTCAGTTTAAATAAATGATGATTGATGTTTGTTTGTGATGATTAATGATGACTGATGTTTGGTCTTTCAAACTGTGGTTTAAAAATATAAATGAATCATGATCTTTTCTCCCATTCTGCCCATCGTAGGCCAAACTTCCACCCATGTGAAAGAGTATCAGGATAATTAATAGACAGTCCTGAGAAGGATTCAGACTCTCTTTCAACCAATATGTCAGGTGGTCAGGGACTGCCCTGCATACTCAGTTGCTAATAGAACTGCATCTTGCAGCTATTGCAGAGGGTAAGTTAAAAACCATTGGGTGGCATATCTTATAATGGCAAGGAGAGTCATATAAAAAACTTCATTTCTTTGTTGGCTGCCTTTACCCTAAAAGTGCTGCCCTTGTAAAATCTGTCATGATTGCTCTCAATAAAGATCTTAATTTTTCTGGATGGGCATTCTTCTAAATACATGAGGTAACCATCTATCACAATGAAAAGTCATAAGGCAAATGAATACATCTTGGCTGCCGTAAACAACGCACATAGCTTTCCGGTCTATTGATTTTCTTTAGTTCTTTCCAAGTAGAATATTAATACATGTCTCTGGAGGTCACAGTCAGAGATTATCATGGAAGTAATAATGTAATGTAAGGTGTCTTGGTTTGCCACAATGCATCCAGCTGCCATCCTAACTTACGGAGAGGAGGAGGTCCAGTTACTTCAGACAATAAGCAATGCTCTGGGAATAGTCCAGCACTACAACATCACCTCCTTCCTATCCTCCTTCTCCTACTTCTGGGTTCTGTGGTGCCCACATCAGTAAAATGGTGATGAGAGCATGACGTTTTGGTTTTCTCTAGATGGTAAATTACTCATTACAGGGATTTTCTATCACTGTCTGTGAAAAGGCCTTGGCACAATGGGGCTCTAGTTATCACTATAATGCCTATCTTATTCTTCCAATCATACTGAGTATTTTGGCACAATTGCTGCTAAATACCAGTTTTCTGTCTGCCAATAGACTATGGTTTTAGCAATGTTTTTTCCCTTCTAAACAGTTTGAGTACAACACATGCACATGTATTTCAGCGTGCATGTTGTCTTGACATTATGTACTTCAACTAGCTATTATTTGGGGCAGATGTTAAATCACATTGTATTGTTTTTGCTTCTTGACTCAGCATCTTGATCAGTAAAAAAAGTAAAGGTATTTAAGATGGCTGTGAAAGCACTTCCCAAACACTGTACAGTTTCATTGCATGTTATCTGACCTTGAGAAAAATCACTTGAACTTTTTATCTAAATATATTGATATGTAAATAAAGATAACATTTTATGAGGCTGAGCAGTTAAGCTTGCTGAATAAATGTTTGAAAAGCATTTTTAGATCCTCAGATGAAATATGCTGGGGAAATGAAGTTTGCCATTATTTTTCTTTTCTCTTCCACAGTATCGAGAATCTGTGCATTAATTGTTCCTAGACTTGCTATTAGCTACTGGGACAAGCGATTTTTGGTAATCATTCAAATTGGTCAAACAATATTAGACAAATTAATGTCATAGATAAATTGCATGGTACATTTCAAATACATATTTATTGGATATTTTCCCAATATTTAATGTTTTATTTGGATGAGATTAATGAGGACTGAGCTCTTGTAGATATGATATCTGTGTGGTGGGGAGTTCTAAATGCATAAATAGATGAATCTACTGCAAGCACTGTTCCTCATCGTTCATGTTGAAGATAGGTTGACTGGGATGGGAGAATGTACTGGCAAGGAAAGAGGGCTTGTTTGGAGATCATGTTATAGACCTGATCCAAAGCAGAGACATCCCACTATATATAATTTACCGTTATTAATTGGGATGATGCCAAGGAAAAGTGGGCTGGTTGGCAACCTTTGCCTTCAGGTAACTACATCCTGCATCTTTTCAACAATTAAGTCATTATTCATACAAGCCCTTGTGTTTAAAACTGAAAGTATTTGTTTTTCAGCCAAAATTGTTTAGGATTTGAATTTCTGTCCACAACACGAAAGACATTTGAGGACAATGTAGACAAAAATGCTATTCAGTAAAATGTTTCATACGTTTCCCCACCCATCAACATTACCAACACATGCCTGTCATCCCTGGAGAGCCGGGTTTACTACCTAGCTAGGATCACAGTAGGTATCATCCAGGGGTGGGCAAAATACAGCCTGCAGACCACATCTGGCCTGCAGAGGGATTTTGTCTGACCCAGAGTCATACTGCCCCTTAGGGCACAGCAGGGTTGGGGGGTGCACTGGCTGGACTCCATTTCCTGGCAGCCTTGGCAGCAGTGGCTCCTTCCAGCTGCTGAAGCTTCCAGAACTGGCCCCACTGCCTGGGCAACCCACCCTGTTCAACCCACACCCACCACCATGAGTCTGACCTGCACAGGCACGGTGCATGGCTCAGTGGCTGGGAAGGCACCATGGGTGCGTGCCAAGCACTGTCCAAGAGTGATATGGATGGGTTGGGCCAGAGAAACCCTGGGATCCTGGGGTGGTGACACTTCAGGGCTAGGGCTTGGAGCAGAGCCACAATCTGTTGCCCACCAACCCCTGAGACAGGCGCGGGTTCCAAGGGCAGGGGCATGTGGTGGATCATGGCTCTGCCCTGGCCCCACCTTATCACTGCCCCAAGATCCTGAACCCAGCCCTGCACACCTTGATTCTGGATGTAGCTCCCTACCCACCTGTCTGGCTGCTCACCCTGCCCACATGGCTCCCAGCAAGTCTCCATGGAGACCCTGGGAGTGCAGGGACAGTGCATGGCCAGGGCTGGGGCAAAGCCCTGGTTCTGCAGTCAGGGATGTTCGGGCACTGGATTGTGGACTGAGGCTCTGCTCCAGCCCTGTGCTCTCACTGCCCCCCAATCCCTTGGTCACCCTGGAGACTGGTTGGGACCTGCACAGCCAGAAGGACAGGATGGGGCCACAGCTGCATCCAGGGCTAGGGCTGGGATCTTGGGGCAGCGACAGCTCAGGGTCAGAGTCAGGGTTAGGGCAGAACCACAGTCCGCTCCCTGCACACCCCTGCCCATGGAACCCATACCTGTCACAAGGGTGTGTGGGTAGGAGATTGCAGTTGTGCCCCAGGCCCCAGCCCCATACTGTGACTGACCTTTGACCTTGTCCACTGATCCCTGCCTCACCCTCCCATCCTGCCCCCAAACACTCCTCCCTTCCCACCTGGGGCTCCATCCCACATGGGGAGTTTTGCTGAGCTGTTATTGGGAGTGGGGAAGGTAGGGGGGTGCTGACCCAGCCAGTGACAGCTTGGCAAAATTCCCTATGTGCCTCCGGCCTTCCCCCCTCAATAACTACTCACCTGTGATGTAAGCCAAAGTAAACCCATGGATCTGTGTGCCTGTTAATTGGGGTATTTGGGATCCTGATCTGCCTATGGATCTGCAGAGAGAGTAGCTATTTCAAATAACTCTTTGCAGAAAGGTTTAATGTGATATGTGATTCAGTTTGTCTATCCATAGGGTGTATTTATATAACACTGGCTTTCAGGTGCTTCCATCAAGACTGGGGCTGTGTTTTTTTAGGTGTTGTGCAAACATGTCCAACCTGGGTTTAATGAAGGCAGAAGCAAGTTTGTCTGGCCAGAATTTCATGTATAGTCCTTGTCCTAAAGTGCCTATAATTAAAGGCAAATCACTTTTAGGGCAAATGTAAGAGTGATGTTGTAATCATCATGGTCCAGAAATTATAGAAGAGGCAAGAATCTTTTATTGGACCAACTTCATAGCTTTCAAATGCAATGCTTTTTTCATCAGGTCTCTAAAAACAGACTTGTCATTGAGTTTTTTCTGATTGATCCCAGTCAAAGCCTGGGAGTGGTATAGCCTTTTATACACACAGCTTGTCCCTGGAATGAATGACAATTAACTCAAATTACTCATAATTGTCCTTGGGAAAGGTAGTATCTCAGATACTTCATTTCATGGGTACTTGAAGTGGGACCATGGTTGTATGTGTTGTAGGTCTGTAGAATCCCAGGATAAAAGCCTTTGTCTTGGGAAAAATCCCACCTCTGTCTCTACCCTTAAGAACATGCTTTACCTTAGGACTGTCATTGGTGTCAGACCAATGACACTACTCACATGGAAAAAAATTAGCATGTGCACAACTGCTTCATTTGGATTAAGGAATAAGAAGACAAATAATGCATCTGCAGTGCAGAGGAGAGAGAAACAACCAAAATGATAAAGGCTTGGTATGGGAATACCTCTCATTGACTGCATCTACACAAGATGTATACTGTAGGGTTGCCTAGTTAGCTCTGCAGTAATGTCTCAGCGTCTAGGTGTCCAGTGCTATTAGGATGGAGTAAACAAATTAACTGTGCTGTGGGTTTGTATTTGTAAATACGAATAGTAACCTGAGGTGGAGTTTTTTACTTCACAGCAGTGGATGTGTAGGTGCTGATGGGGCTAGCTGGTGCATGAGGGTGCTTCAGCATCGGGGCTGCCTGCTGGCTAGCCCTGCACTGGAGCACCTTTGTGACCCAGCCAGTTCCTCCACAACAGGTTGAGCTGAGTCAGAACACCCCTGGACTGTCAGGCTGACTGTACTCCGCAGCTCTATGCTTCATTTTCCCCTCTTACCTTTATCTATTCAGACTGAAGAGCTAGATTTTTGGACAATTATATTCAGAACTTGCAGGGATCATGATAAAGTGATGTGCACAATAGAGCCAGGAAGCTAGGCCTAGGTGTGAAGTTGGAGCCTTTTCTCTTTAATAGATCTCTGTGTGTGACAGAAGCATCACTTAGGGTGAAAAATCATGGGGATAAAGCAAAGGGTAAGTAGACTCGAGAGAGGAAGCAATCATTTGACTTTGTTCTCTGAAGTGCTGGGTGTTATCTACAGTTGGAATCAGCTCGGTGACACTCTTTATCCACCGGGATCACCTCCCTGCACTTTCCTGGGGCCTGCTGGTGACACTGGTATTCTCAGGAGGTTGCTGGGCTTTCTCCCTCACCATTTGCTGACGGAGCCCAATCATATCTTTCATTCTAACCTCTTCTGGAAAAAACTACCAATGACCAATTTACAGGTATTAGCTGAGGGATGTGCTGCTAATACTTCAATAGGACTAGTACAATATAAGCCCCAGGGGATATTTGCTTGCATAAACCAAAGTGTTCATGGTGTTTTCTTTGTCCTTTCTTAGTGGCTAGGCTTCCAAGTATGTAAACCTACTACCGTGACCAGCTTACTGGTCAGGACTTACTGATTCTTTTGGCTGACACGGTGAGAGCTACTACATTTTCCTTCAGAGAGCCTTCCTGCCATGAGCAGTAACAGGAAGAATAATTAACCCCCCCCCCATGTCTATTTTAGTCCCTGAAATCAGCAGATCCATATGCATATGAGTGTAGTTCTGCTAAGCAAAACTGTTATTTCACAAGTCACTTAGTAAGAGCACAACTTAAACCACTAGCTCAGGCTTACATAAGCAGTGAGTTATTTGGGTCAGGATTAAACTCAAGAGCTTTTGGTTCCCAGTTCTGTGCTGTCATCACTAGGTAATGCTGTCTTCACCTTACCCCATCCACTTCAAGAAGGCACTGATGTGAATCTTTCCACTGATTTCCAGAAGCCTCAAATCACACCCCAAATAAAATGAAAGAAAAAACAAGACAGGAGAGAATGAGGGGAGAAACAGATGATCTCTCTATTTGCAATGAACCAGTTGTTAGATGGTAGGATGAGAGAGAAAGAAGTACAAGGAAAAGGAGAGAAGAAAACTAGATACCCAATGCTAGCAACTCAAGTATTTCTCCACCTGAGTGACATTCTCTTCATTTTTTCTTTATTCAATGCATGAGAAAACAGATAGGGCAAAGAATTACACAGGAATTTTGCCATCTGGTTTTACTGCTGAACACTTGAGCTCAGTCCTCACAGCCAATAATATGATCAGGAGTTTGAACCTGATTTATCATCATCTTGATTTATCACCATCACAAAACCCATCTTGTCTTTGACACACAAATCACTGTCACCATTCAATGGGATGTGATGCTCCCATATTCAAAGTTATTTCCAGCTATTTAGGTTATGTCCACTGTGGAGATAACCAGGTTAATCGCCAGTCAGTAATGGGCAAAACACACATACACATACACATGCTATGGATATGGAGGACTGATATTTAGTGCAGCCCCAAATGTGTAGCAACAACAATTGAATAGCATCAGCATGTGTGTTTGTGTATGTGTACTTCCTCCCTGGACCTCACCAGACCTGGGCTCGGAAAGTATTCTCTATCATCATGAATACCATGCTTTTTCACCAAAATGAGATTACATTTTATAAGAGCTTCTGGGGCATGTCTATGTGTGCATTAATATGCTTTTCCTAATGCACATTAAATTTTGTACCTCCAATGTGAGGTACTAAATAAATGCACATTAGGTTGCCCTAAGGTACAATAGCGAAAGTACACACTGTTTTAGTGACACTTAATGTGCAGTAACCTATTTTACTGTGCATTAGAATATTTGTGTGTTTTTTTTACATGGCACTTTAATGCACAGTAAAATAGGCTACTGTGCATTAAAGTACATGTGTAAATGTGCCCCAGGGGAATAACTTATGCTAATATGCTCAAGTCCTAAAAGAAGTCTTTCTGATCTTAATTTAAAAATATTTCTATAGGAACAGGTTGGGATTTTTGTATGGAAAGTTTTCAAACCCAAAAGTATGGCTTGACTATTTTCTTCCAGAAAAACAGCATTTCTGATGGGGAGGGGATCAGCTTTCCCATGGAAAAAGTTAAAATAAAAGATTTATACATTTCTAGTAAACACTTTGAAACGATTTCTGTTTGATTTTAGAAGTAATTTTGGGGGGGGGGTGTTATTAAGGAAGAATCAAAATGAAGTATATTTTATCCTGAAATATATATTGACAATTAGCTTTTCATCAGTTTTAACTTAAAATATATATTTACCTGCAGGATTTTGGAACTGCAAAAGCAAAATAAAATGACATTTCAAGTAAAAAACTAAACAGAAGCTGTTGCTTTATCTTGAAATGTTGATTCAAAAGAAGTTGCATCAAGTTGGTGCCTTTTTGACTGTATGAAGATTTTTTCTAGGAAATTCTGCATAAGAAAAACTTGGAATTTCTAAACATCTTTCATTTATATTGTCCTTTTCAGCTGTATCTCTCAAAGGAGAATACATATAATGAATCCTAGTATATGGATGAGGAAAGTGAGGCACATTGAGGTTAAATGACTTGCCTGGGCACATAGTACTTATAGAATCATAGACAATTAGGGTTGGAAAGGACCCTCAGGATGTCTAGTCCAACCCCTGCTCAAAGCAGAACCATCCCCAACTACTTCCTTGACTAGCCATAGAAATGATATCTTTTAAATCCCCATTCAGTACATTCTTTATCAGACAGAATTCCTCTTATGCAGGATGCTCACAAACTGCATTATGTAGCCTACTCATCAATAAGCTGTTGCAAAGTTCTCACATGTCTGTCTCCTGGTCATTCTGTATGCTACTGCTGTGCCATTCATACTCATTGTTTTCCCACATGTTCAGGCTTTTTATTGTCTGGTGTAAAGTATGTGAGAAAAGCATTGTAAAGCAAGAGTGTAAGTGGCAGGCTACTATTTTATACAGTGTTTGTGGGAGAAACAGAGCTTCTTTTATGGCAAAATAAATCCTCTTTAGACATCCAGTAGCCACTTGGGTAAGCATTTCCTACGAATACTGCAAGGATGAGTATCCAAGGACTTTTAATTTAAAAGTTATGTCTCCAGAAATACATGCATCACAATTACCTTCCCAATGGACATCCAACCAGTATATCCAAAGACAACTAGTGACCCAGCCAACTTGAGAACAAGAACAAGAGATTTGATTGGCCTGTGACCTATACTGCCACTCACTGCCCTCAGAGTTAGAGTAAAGGGAATGGACTCAATAGGCATTACAGTGCATGTCACTGAGTGCTTTCTGCAAAGTGTTAAGTACGCTAAGAAATAACTGTTTCCCTGAGTCACATGTGCAATAATGGGAAAGTCACTTAATCTTTCTTGAGAGTTCGTCCATCTATAGTAGTTCTGATAGAAAAGCCTGGGAGCAGCGGAAGAAGTGGGGAAAGGTGAAACTTCCAAATTTGCTGAAAACTTTCATTTTGAAATTTCTGAGAGCAGATTTCCAACTTTTCACCATTTTAAAATGAATTTTTCCAGTTTGATTTCTTTCTGTTGTTTGTCCACCTTTTAGTTTTTCTCTTTGTTTTTGAGGGGGGAAAGGGAGAAAAAAGTAAGTGGATAAAGGGGTATAAAATAGGAAAAAGCAGGAAATGGAAACCAATAAATGAAAATAGGAACATTTCATTTAATTTTTTTTTTTTCAGTCAAACCTCTCAATTTTTTAAAGTCGTTTTACTCTTGTTGAATAATTGGCCACTTCAGAAGATTGTTAGGAAACTTAGTTGTAATACTTTTGCAACCCCTTTCTAATTATTGTTTTTGAAAAAGTCTTAGCCCAAATAGTTAAAAGTCTCTCTGAAATCTAACAGATGCCATTAACTTGAATTTACCTCCAGAATATAGAGGGTTGCTTAAGAATATGTGTACATTGTGGGTATAATGTGTCCAGGCTAGATATTCCTAAGGGCACTTCATCTCCCCTCTCATTCCCACATGCGGACACTGAATGTGGGAAAATGCCAATGAAGCTGCTCCAACGCATCTGCTCCTGGGACGTCTGGCATGCTTGAGAGAAGTCACTTGAAATGCTTCTGCTTTGGGAAGTGCTAAATGGTCCTTTTCTCACCTTCTATCCCCTAAACCATCTCTACTGATTTCATATTTCTTCAATGTCTTGGAAGGAGGCATGTCACCAAAATTGTCTCACCTCTGATTCTGTCCTCTGTGTGTTAGTGTCTATACCTTACACTACACCAAGATGCCATCTCTGCATGATTTATTAACACCAAGCATTCCTATGATCATAGGACTCTTTCATAGAGTCTTTGCCACTGGGGATGTACTCCTTGCCACAAATTAGGAACCCTGTTCCTCTTTCCCAATTCATTAACACCATCCAAACAATTCTGAGTTTCTTTTCACATTGTGGTGATGTTGCCAATTACCACTAGAGTCGTTCTGGCTAGGAAGATTACACAAACCATGCCGTCTTTTCAGCCCCTATTCTCTCGCTTGTCCCACATTGACTAATAGGTGGGAGTTGAGGGCTCTCCCACTGCTGGGCCAACTATCTCTTTGGAGTTCAGGTACTAATTAGGTCAGGCGGACAAAGCATCTTTCTATTTTTTCTTGACCCTTTTCATAAACAGTGGGTGTGTCTATACCTGCCCCTGACTGCACATGTGGTACTGTGCAGTCCCAGTGGCACATGGTTATTTTCAGACACTGTGTCAGGGTAGCAATGAACTTTGGTGACGTAGCGTGTCTCTATGGTGATGAAACATAGGTGGCATGGTTTGGGCTTCAGTACTTATACTCATCAAGTGGTTTGACATTGACTGAATATACTCTAGGTACCCGATTTTCCATTTTCTCAGACCTTCTGTTGACTTATACATTAGGGTGAACTGAATGGCAATGTGACTTGACCACATATTAGGCTCACTTTCTATGGATTCAGTAGATTAATGTGAGGCCACTTGGTCCAGGGTCAATTCTTGTGCCAAAGATCTAAATGGCACAATCTAAATAGCCAAGACAGATGAGATGTGATAAGAAACAGAAATGTAAGGATGAGCACAAACAAGTTTAGTAGATAACCAGGAATAGAATAGCATGGTCCTCACCCCCCGTCAACATTTTCTCTGAAACCTCATTGCTTCCTCTCATTGGCTGCCTATACACATGCTGGGGGTTGGGGGAGGAGGGTTAATAAGAGTGGTTTCCAGATACAGCCACTTCAATTATAATGGCTCAGTGTCATATGCATTAAGCCCTGCCCATGTGCTTCAAAATGACTGCAAGGGCACTTTAACTAAAGCTCATTCAACAAGGTTTAGTTAAAGCACCCCGGAAGCCATTTTGAAATGTAGGGGGCTTAATACACATGATGCTGAGGCAACGCTGGAGTGTTCTAATTAGAATTCGTCAGAGCACATCTACAGGTAGCCATCAGCTTTAACAGAGTCTCCAGTGTTTCAAAATTGTTTATATTTGAGCCAGTGTCTTAATATTGCAATATGGCTAGAGGGTCAGCTGGTATGACAAGCTTATAAACACAGCACGCTATCACGATGGTTAAAAAAGCTATTTAGTTTTCTGTGGTCTTGCAGCCTGTTTCAGAGGTAATGCACACACTGTGCTCTTTTTATATGGGTTTTTTGTAATAGAACAAAAGCTATTGCTGACTGAAAATACATTTGGCTCTTTGTGTCTGGGAACACTAGCACTAAGTTTGTACACTGTATAGACACCATGCCACGCCCAGTCTATCTACACTGCTTTTAGACCCAAACTTTCTGTGTTATTAGTAGAGCATATGATCTAGTTTCGCCAGTCTTACAAGCTGAAAAGAAGTAAACGGGGATGTGGAGAAATTAGCTGTTTATTCAGGAGGTAATAATAATTTACATTATCTCTACTGCACTGCTTTTCTCCCTAAAGGATTCTCAAATACCTAGCTAACGATATACTTCATTTATCTGCTCAGTCCAGGACCGTCATGGCAGTATGAATCAAGCCTAATAAGCATGAACCCAAAGCATGGAAGTTTTGCACTTGAAAATGTAGCAAAAGCCAGCATATAAATTTTCAGGCAAAATATATAAATTTTCAGTCACGCTAAAGTGCATTCTATAATTCCCACATAAAAAGCAGTGCATTGTAACAGTTTTATTATAATGGTAACTTGAGGATACTTCTTGTTTATGAGTTGTAATAACCACATCCTAGACTAAATAAATCCCAAAGTCAGTGGTCGAGGTGTTTATAGGAAATATTCAAAGCAGGAGTTTATTAGCTCAGGATAGAGTTATTACCAAGTTAACAGGAAACCCTCTCAAGATGTTCTTGTTTTTATTATGAACATTTTGCATTAAATATTCAAATAGAAAGTGAAACAAATTAAAAACTTTCAAAATACAGAATGAGTTGGAAAATTATAGAGGTAAAGTAATTACATTGTTTCAGTTACCACCCCCCCACCCCCACCCAGTCAAATAGCACCTCTATTTTTCATGTTCCCTCCTCGTTCATCTGATTTCTACACCTTCCTTCTGTCCCAGTGCAGATGAACAAAGTCCTCATGTCCCCAAATGGCTTTTAAGTTTTTGTTAGTTTTGCCATTCAGAATTGAACTGGGAGGTCGATTCTTTCCCAAAAGAAACCCAAATGTTGTTCGAGGAGTTGAACCGGTGAAAGAAAATCAGATTTCAGGAACCATGTAGGCCCATGACTAGGGCTGGATGGAAATAAGCAATGCCATTTTGTGACAAATTTGGAGGTTTCCAGATTTGTTGTCAGTCTCCTTTGAAACAAAACCTACCCAGAATAGCCAAGAACTGGTTATGGAACCACATATATAGGAGATAAAAGGCTGAGTGCAACATCTGGGAGCATTTTGATTTTGGCAGAACATTGTTTTTGAATGGAAGAAAGCTTCATCAAATACAGGGTTAACTATTTCTATTGGTGAGGGCCCAGTGTTGCTGTAAACAGCGGCTGGCTCTTGGATGGATGATCACTCTCCCAGCCTGATAAATAAAATCCTACCTCTTTCAAAAGTGCCTGAATGCTTCAATGTGTATTCGTATTGAAAAATGGAGAGGGATGGAGTCTTGGTGAATCACTGGGGAGGGAAGGGAATGTGTTTGGACAAAAGATAATTAAAAGCAAGAGAAATCAAAGGAATGTCACTTTTGATAGTCCCAGTTTTCTATCTCCCTCTCTCCAGGTATGCATATTTATCTGCATATATCACACACATGTACATGCCGGGTTCTTCAAGAATGACTATATTTTGTTATATTAAATGCAGCTTCCGACACATTAAAAGAAGCGCTATTATCAGAGGGGGAAGGAGTTGTTCAGAAGTATCTGAAAATCAGCTCCTTTCTAGATAGCTCAAAGGAAACCTCTCAAAATCAGTAGCCATTTAAAAAAATATGTGGGTGTCTTATTTTTTGTTGCATGTTTACATTGGAGTACTGGTTTGGTGAAAGCAAGGCTGAAAGTCAGATGGCATCCTGGGGCATATCCAGACAGCGCATAGGTGCTTTTCCCCAGGGGCAAATAGCAGTGGCTTTTTGTACCCAGGGAACGGTCATTCATGAACGCTCTGGTTTATGGCAAGTTGCCCTAGGTGGGGTAGGGGAGTCTGGGGCCAGAACCTTGGGCTGTTCCCAGCAACCTTACTGGGGTTTTAGGAGCCTCTCAGGCCTCCAGCACCAGTGATCTGGCAGCAGGGAGCTTGGCCAGCAGCCAGCATGTGGCTCCGGCCATCCAGGCTCCACTGCCCTGCTTTTTTCAGGTGTGGGATTTTTTGATACTGGGGTCTCCAAGTGTCAACCCCCCACCCACTCCTGCTGTTCCCCTGCACTGAAAATGAACAGTGCAGAGAATGTGTGGCATGGGCAGTGTATGGCACAGCAGACAGGTCTGCGGCACTGCACACCACAGATGTGCGCTCATCTGGACCCACCCCTGGAGGCTGACTGGAGCTTAGACATTCCTCACGCAGGAGATCACCAGGCAGGAATCCTTTCTTTGGTTTTCAAAATGCATGAAGCCTGATGCTGATTGATACCACTGAACTTCAGCAATTGCTTTCATCTTTGTTTAAAGTAAGAGAGGACCATTAGAATCGATTACACTGACTGCTTGTTTTACACATTCTAATAGAGTTTTACCCAGTGATTTCTTCCACAAAGCCAATAATTTGCAGTCTAGAGCAGGGGTAGGCCACCTTTTAGGAGCAGTGGGCCAAATTGGTGCAGCTTATTCTGAGACAAGTTTGGCACTTTCCTGGCCAGCACTGTGCTCCTGACCCAGCAGCCAATCTTACCATGCTCCTGACGTGGCCCTGTGCTCCCAACCGGGCATCCACTCTGACCCAGCACCCACTTTCCCTGCTGCAGAATCAATGTCAACATCCCCTTCCACAGTATTGCCACCAGTATCCTGGGCTGGATAATTTTGTTTGGCAGGCCAAATCTGGCTCTACATGCTATAGGTTGCTGAACCCCCACCTAAATGTTTCTTTAAGGCAGAGGGAGACCATTTTGTCTTAAGATACTAGGTGTGATCAATGGTGAGATCAATCAGGTGTTTCAATGGTTAAGTACTTTCACTTGAAAATTTTTACCTTTGATATCAAACACCTTTTTATTGGCTTGGTTACTCTTACCACTTTGATTTTTGTCTCCTAAATTCAATATGTGGCAAGTCCTTTTGCCAGTCGCTCTGTTATCTTTCACATAACAACCACATTTGGAACATTTTTATCTCGAATATGTTCTGTGTTTTGGAGGCAATAGGTTTAACTTTGTTACGGTCAACAAATATAATATAATATAATATAATATAATATAATATAATATAATATAATATAATCAATTAAAAGCAATAAAATCAAAATAGATTACTTCCATCTTAACAACAAAATGATGATTAAGTGGATCTGCTTCCATGAAACACTGCAGTTTCATTGCATCAGCATTTTCTAATGGAAAGTTGCTTTATCAGAAAATTCCTGACAACCTCTCCAGAGCTCACAGTAATTACTTAAGTTGTAATTTGGCAAGAATGCTGCCGTTAATGCCTTTACTCTTGTAATAAGTCCCACGGCTTGCACATTTCTAGTGTTCAGAAGTAATCTTTCCATGCAGAAGGGAGCATGGTGCCCCTAGCATTATGCTGGGACATTGGAACCTGCATTGACACCTTCTACAGTAGCACTGCCACATTCCTGAGGCACAGGAAGTCCCTCACTCAGGTACTGATCAGGCCTTTCTGTTTTTATCTTCCAAGATCCAACAAGATCAAAGCTTTCAATAACAGCTGTCACTAGCCAGGGCACAAAGGGAGAAATAAATTCATTGTAGGAGAAAAGGAGCAGTTCTTTCAGGTTTGATGACTGTCAGTCACCATGATTTATCTCACACTTGATTCACCCTGAGGACCCTGTAATCTAGGACTGATTCATGGCTCCATCAAAAATCATAGCTTGTCATTCAATAGGACAATAAAAGCTAACATAGGAATGGCAATGAAGCATCCACTTGCCAGATAATATTGTTTCAAATTTTTTGAGATTCCTTAGCATCTTTTCTCCAGTTGCTGGGTTTAAATGTTTGTGAGAGATTTTCAAAGGCACAAAAGGAAGTTGAGTAATTGACACTATTGAAAGCCAGTGGGAATGTATTCCTGACCACCATTTAGAGCCTGGTGAATCTGTGGGCCAGTCGAGGAAGAGGACATTGGTTCAAGGCGCTAGTGACCTGAAGCTGTTAGAATCTGATGGCTGTCACATGGACTCAGGGGATGGGCCAGGCCATGTTGTAATGTTTTAGACTCCCTTTGTCCCAGTTTCCCCATTTAACCAACAAGTCTGATGATACTTCATTTCTTTCCGGGGACATTTGTGGACAAGTTAACATTTGTAAAGTATTTGAAGACTGATAGGTCAAATGTTCTGGCAACCAATTCCTAAGCTCACCTCCACATTACACTTAAGTCATTTGGCTACCCAAATCCAGGGGGTGGGAGCATTTCAACTTTATACAGTATAGAGTCAATCTAGAGGGTAACCCCAATTTGCTGGTGATCTCTTGGGGATGTGCTGCATTTGGAGTGGCTGGTCATCATGTATAAAGACTGTAACTTGCCTGGTTTATTGTTGTTTTTTTTTTTTACTTTATGCAAACACTTTTTACTTTATGCTAACTGAGTTAGACCAGTGATAACATTGTCAAGAAATCTTGTCATGCCATATGCTTGAAGGAATATGCAGCACAATTCACTTTGAAGGCCTGCGAGACAAGTTTCACCAGGAGGGACCTGACCCCTGTCAGAGATATGTGTATGCAAAGGGGTTAGGAATAAAAAATTTATAGACATTTTTTAGACTCAGCCTCTGTTCTTCTCAAAGTTAAACATTTAAGGGGAAATTGAAGCAGAGTCTGCTTGGAACAGGTGCAGTAGGGGTCAGCAACCTACAGCCTGTGGGGCTTTTGTATCCAGCTGATGGTACCATGGGTTCAACGACATTCAGCCATGGGTAGGTGGGAGAGGGGGGGCTCTCTCAGTGCAGTGCCATGGTCAGACACCTGAGGTTTCAGCAGAAGGGGGCTTTTGTGCCACAGCTGGGCAGCAGGGAGAAGTGGTGGAAGCAACCCCAATCTAAGCAGGTCTTAATGTCCATGTTGGGAATGATGTTGGGCATGATGTTGGGTTATTCTGCCCCCAGCCATTAGTAAATATTGTCAACCCCTGCTCTAGAAGCTGTAGGTCAAATAGGATTACCATAACCTTTAAATAAGACAGATATGTATATACATCCATTTTCATGTCAAAGTCCCTTTCTCGTGCTAGGCCATGTTCCCACTTTTAGAATTAAATGATCCTTTGGTTGCAGAAGGCTTGTTGGCATCACTGTTCACCATGGGTCATGGCTTCCAGGGGCAAGAACCACATGTAGCCAAGCCTGGTAGGATCTGCTGAGCAGTCGCAGCTTGCACATGGAGTACTCTGACTCAGAACCCAGTATGACAGGGGGAGCAACAAGCGGTTTTGCCCCAGGGGTGTACACTCCCAAGAGATTTGAAATGCAGCTATCCCCAAACTATGGTGTACATAGAGGTATTTTGTTAAGATCCCTGATTTAGAAAAGCAGCTAATAGTGGGGCTGTAAACTGCTGTCAGTGGCTTTCTCTTATGATACTGGCACCACTTCACAAGGCCCAGTGTGTGTGAATATGCATGTTCAGTCCCTGTTCCAAGGAATAGTTTAATATAAAGTGCTTCACAGGCATAGACTAATGGAAAGGGTCTCCTTGTCCCCTGAGTCTACTCTGTTGCATTTGTAGGCAAATATTTTTTCCAAAGAGCCACGAGACAAAAGGAAGACTGAGAGGAGCTCATTTCAGAGCATCCAGTAGTCTGGGACCTGGGCATGTGTCTAAGACAGTGTTTCCCAACCAGTGTGCCATGGCACAGAAGTGTGCCATTAGAAATGAATGGGCATACCGTGGAATTTTGCCATGGCAATGAGCTACAATAGGTATCAGGATGGGAAATGCCATAACAGGTGTGCCACAGAACATTTGCATATAATGTAAATGTGCCCTGGGCTGGGAAATACTGGTCTAAGGGGTAAAAGAAGAGGTATTTGGCTTAAATCTCCCCATAGCCTGGCTATCAATCCAGAAGCATAGTACCAGTATCTGCCGTTTCTTAAAAGGACTGCCCCCTCCTCATTCTTGAAAGGTTCCCAACTCTGGAAAAAGGTTTATAATTTGAATCCAGAGTGGTGATAATTCCCTGAGAAAGGCAGGGCTCAAGCCACATTGTTTGCCTAGATGGTTCCTTGCTTGGTGGGCTAGTTTCTGGGAATCCCGATCCTAGGTGGCTTACTCTCCACAGCTCATGTAACAGGCATCTGGGGTTGTGCATTCTGCTACCACCAAAGTGCCTAAACCTTTAGCTTTGCAGCACCTAGGTCACCATGGTGGATCTAGTTCTATGCACTTTACAATGGATTTGTGAGGTGTAGTTAGTTCTTCTATGACTCTCTGAACCACTCTTAGCTTCTTTCACCAGCTAATAAATGAAGAATAATTCACTTAAATACATCATGTGCTTGAAGAGCTCAAGGAAAAGTGGGTTGTGAGACTGAATAAATATTTTCAGGGAGTTTAGAAACAGTTGGGGAAATGGTATTATGCTATCACCGTGCAACAGCATCCCAATGTAAGGCACCAGGAAAATGAAAGGTCACTGTCATACTTTTCAAAAATGTTAGCAACAGCAACCGCAGAAAACAGCCTGAGGTACTGAGCAATCCAACTCAGAGAATTTCAGTTCTGGTTGACACTTAGATGAGATTTCATTTTAATCTAATTTAATAAAATATTGATACCCGCACAGATCTGGGGCTTGCCCTGTCAGTGGAGCCTTAAGTGTACGAGCACAATGTGCTAAGCAGAATGCACAGCACTTATTTCAGTCCTATGGGAATAAGGGTATTTGCTAGGCAGTCTCTGAGGGCTTTTCTACACCACTGGCGGGTCCTAGTACTGAAAGGCTTGAACATAGGCTAAAAGGCCTGTCCATGGGCATACTCCGAACACAATATATGAAAATCAATCAGAAAGTAAGACCTAATTTTTATCTCCTAAGCAAGCCAAGTTGACTACTTACCTAAAGGAGCAACAGTAAACTCAGAAGTCTGTATCAAGACCCTGAAGAAACCAGAACATCACATGCAAAGAGTCCAAAAGAGACACATCAGAGGTGCCGCTTTACACCAACACTCACAACACGCTTGCGCACCACAGAGGCAATCTCATTTGTTGAAGAGCATATGCTGTCCCATCCTCCATACAGTCCAGAGGATGAAGGAATGACTGTGAGGATGACATTTTTGGGGTGACAGTGGAGTGATGGAGGATGCATGACAGTGGTTGTAAAACAAGGACAAGGCCTTTTACAATGGCCTTGTCATGCTCCCCAGAGGAAGATGGAACATGTTGGAGAAAGAGACCATGTTGAAAAATAGCTGTGTGTTCAGTGATGATGTACAATTTTTCTCTTCTGAGATTATTTTCCATAATATTTGACTGACAACAGAAATGAGAGGAATTTTCTTCTGACTGGCCCATATATATAGGTGAGACTGCTCTCTACTGATAGCTCTGTGCCTACTCTTAAGCCTTCAGTATCCAGCAATTTTGAAGGCAGGTTCTGGAGACAAACCCAAAGCAGACTTGCTGTGTTTGGAGCACATTAACAGATTCAGGTGGGTAGGGCATGGGAAGGGTATGTTTGAGACCTCTGGTGCCAGGACCTGCTACTTCTCTGGTGTAGGGAAGCCCTAAATTACTTATGCCTAAAAGCAGAAGTGAGGTCTACAAGGGGAGATGTATATGTACATGCAATGTATGTGTATGTGTACATGTAAGTGAACAAAGGGACTACGAAAGTGTCATCTACCAGCTGGGAAAATTTCTGTTGTATAGATTTTAGTAGATTCAGGAGTCAATACTCTTCTACATTGCAAAGGCCTCCCTTACTTCATCACTACCAACTCTCATGATTGTATTGTGTTTCACAATATCTAACATATTTCTCAAATCCCTCATTTGTGTATCCCTATTCTTTTGTGGGTGAGGGGGGATCAGGTTTCATTAAAAAAAAGGTTTCTAGTGAGATTGAAAGGTTTAGAAATCATAAGGCAAAGCAACAGACCCCCATATTTCTCATAAAAAACCCCTCATGATTTTTTTTAGACGATCTCAAGATTGTTGAAAGCTAGACTCATGTGTTTGAAATGTTTGAGGTTGTCAATGTGTCCTGTTTCTAACAGCTTGCATGACAGTCAGGTTTTGCTATCACTGTTACAGTGAACCTGAATTTCTTCATGCAAGGTACAGCACTTGAGCTGGGCTAGCAGGAGTGAGCATGACTACTGGTGCCATACTGGGTGTCTTGACCAGCATCACAAATTGCTCCCACATTACAGATGGGTAATTCAGAAGTGATGGCAATGTGCACTTTGGCTGTCCGCTGGATGAAACAGAGTCCTGTTGCATCTCTCTCTACCTCTTTTCCCTTGCCTGCCTCTGCCTCACCAAGGAGGGCACCATTTCAAGCACATAGGCAGAAATCATGGTTAAAAGCCTGAGGCACTAGGACCGGCATCTGAGAACCAACATTCGATTCATCAAGGACCATGTAAAGAAGAGGATTTTTTTTTGTGCTCTTCCCTGGAAGAGTTACCATGAAAGAAAGCAGAAAGAAATTTATAATCTAGGGAGCCAAGAAAAATATTACGAATGGCGGTTTGTCCCGAGTTCAACCAAACACATCCAGCACAGAAGAAGAAACAGAGTAGGAGGCTTTCCTTTAACTATATATTAGTTATTGTTCCACATGCTTCACCCAAAGTGTCAGTGGCTCTTGCCCAGCCATCAAATAAATTCAACATTTAGAAAGGTCTTTTTTTTATTATTATTTATTTTGGACAGATGCATTCCTGAAAACTGATGGCAATAAAAGAGAAAAATAGACTGGCTGTGCCCCGATAACAGCAGCCTGTGAAGTCATTATTGCCAGTTCCCCCTTGTGAATTAGGATTCTGTGTTGGTGCAATGCTTTTTCTCAGGTAATTTATCAGCATACAGATTTATGGACTCCTCAGGAGCTGTCCTGGCCACTGTTTTCTCCTCCAGTTTAGTGAGACACCTCCATTTAGATTTTGTCAAGATTATCGCTCCTCAATGCCATTACTAGGTAGAGGAAAGTGGTCCAGTCTCCTCATGGTACAACTGAATAGTGAAAGAGGATGAAACCCAAGCCAACAACTTATTTTGGAAAGTCCTGCATCTCTGAGGTGTCTTGCAGAATCCATTCCCTGAAAGAGAAAATTGCATTTGTTTGTAACTTAAAAAGTTCCAGAGGAAATTATTCTTTGGTAGCAATGCTGAGAAAAACTTTGGGGAGGAGAAGCACAGACATAGGAGCCCAGGGGAGAGTGGGGAACAGGTGAGGCCCTGGATGCACTGGGGACCATTTTAGGTTGTTCTAATTGACAGCAGCCACCCAAGGGGCTGCTGATAAACTGTTCAGCATGCCACAGTTTCCTAATAAAATCCACTGCAGAGACTTGTATCCCTATCCAGGCTGTCCCAGGCGGCATGAGGCTACTAATGAAATATTGCAATTGCCCCTAACAACCCTAGTTTGGCCCCTACTGCCATTCATCAATGTGGAATTTAATCACCATGTCTAATGGCACGGTTCATCCTTTTATACCCAAATTAAGATCTTCTGGATTATACAAGGTGGTGTAAAAGCAGGTGATTCACTCCTTGGAGAGTCTTCTTACACAGTAGCATCATGGTAACTGCCAAAGGACCTTCCACATCTGTTGAACTACTGGATGCCCATTTTGCTGGGGTCATCTGATCCCTGTGGTCTTTCCTACCCAAGTGCAGGGGGGGCTGGAACGAATAATCTGTAAGGTCCCTTCCAGCCTCTAACAACTATGAGCTGGGCAGGTCTTGCACTTCTGATGCTCATCGCTTCAGTGTCCCCAACTTCAGTATTTATTATTAATATGTAGTACCAACTAGAGTGATCAGGCCTCCTCCTGTTACATCAGGGGTGAGCCATTATTTCAGGCAAAGGGCTGCTTACTGAGTTTTGGCAAGCCATTGGGGGCTGCATGACAGGCAGCCAAGGGCAGATAAATATTAATTTTCTAAATTTTTGAGGGGCCCCGCGGGCTAGATACAATGGCCTGGCAGGCCACATCTGGCCTGCAGGCTGCATTTTGCCCACCCCCGTGCTTTACAGTATATAGGAAAATGCAGTTTCTTGCCTCAAAGAATTTACAATGTAAACAAAAAGGCACGGAGATATTTGGGAAAACAGGTATAGCTCACTAACAGGGTTACGAGTTGGATGGTTTGCAACACCCAGTTTATGGCCACTTTCTTTCACGAGGCAGGTGAGAAGGATGAGCCAAAAAGATAGAGGAAGGGTAAATTTATCTTGCCCTTGAGTGCATGTAGGTACAGGGATGTCTTGGACCATATGGATCCTGGTGCCACTGCTGGTGGGGTCTGAGGATACTAAAAGGAGTAACCCCACCAGGGTAACAGTCACTTGCCTTTCACTGTGCAATGGGATTAATCGAGTGAGTCTTGATCTTTGATCAAGACCTTTGAAGTTGGTGAGAGTTTAACTGTGGAACTCAAAGGGAAAAGATTAGGCCTGTGGTTTCAAAGACGGAAAATACTACAGAAGTTCTGATTTTCAAAGTTTGGGATATTAGCTGCCTGCTCTCTCCTCTATTGTCTACCCACTTTTAAGTCATATGGTATTGAGACCAAACCCCAACTGGATGGCTGTAATTCTTTATGCCGGGAACATCACCAGTAGCAAATCATGCACATCCCATTAATGCATTTTTGGGTGAAAAAGTGTTCATTCTAAGGAATGTAACTGTTTTGGTATTCATGGAAGTTTCAATAATTCCCTGGGGTCTTCTGGATTCTTGAGAACACTGATCCTCCAAAATTAGACATTAGGGCCTGGTTGGGTACTTCCATTAATTGTCTTAGCTCAGGTTTACTTCAGATACGGATCCAGCCTGGTGTTTGCAAATAGATTCCCAAATCTGTTTTATCTTTATTTGACCAGTTCTATTGACAATGCTGGTTCCAAGTAAATGGCACAAAGCACGTTGGAAGCAACAGGGAACATAAGAGTGATAAAAAAAAACAACAGTGTTTATGAAACAAAAAGGCAATAGGGAAAGAAACATTATTTTCAAGCTCTTGCAAGTGTTCTGCAGAAAACATTTTCCCCTTGAATATTGAAGTGAAAGAGCCGATGTAACTGGAAATAACCCAGCTCCCCCTAACAGCATGAATAAAAACCCCATATGTATACAGTGTGCTGGAAACAGATGGTAAATTGGGGAGGGAATGGGGAGTTAATGAACAGAAATACCACCATAAAATAACATAGTGCTGTATATGCCCCCCCCCCCCTTTTTTAACTTCATTGAAACAAAGAGGGTGAAATCAAGCCTTGTGCCTGGGACCTTAACTGCTTTTGGCCCCCTTGAAAAAAATCTGAGCATAATTCTTAACCAGGATTAAGCAGTGCCTGTGTCCAGTTATGGAGCAACTTTTCCTCACTGGGGAGCAAAACAGTTAGAACCAATAAACAGGGTCAGATGTAAGGGCAAAATTCATAGATTCATAGACACTAGGGCTGGAAGGGACCTCGGAAGATCATCGAGTCCAGCCCCCTGCTCCTCAGGCAGGAGGTCAGCAGGGGTCATAAGGATCCCAGCAAGATAAGCATCCAAATGTCTCTTGAAGGTGTTCAGAGTAGGTGCTTGAACCACCTCCGGCGGTAGTCTATTCCAAACCTTGGGGGCTCGGACAGTAAAGAAGTTCTTCCTTATGTCCAGCCTGAACCGGTCATGGAGAAGTTTGTGACCGTTCGACCTCGTCATCCCTTGGGGGGCTCTGGTGAACAGATATTCCCCACAGATCCTGGAGAGAACTCCTGATAAACTTATAGGTGGCCACCAGATCAACCCTAAGCCTGTGCTTTTCCAGGCTGAAGAGTCCCCTGGCTCTCAGCCAGTCTTCATAAGGTTTGTTTTCCTGACCTCTGATCATGCACGTGGCTCTCCTCTGCACCCTCTCATGCTTCTCCACATCCTTTTTAAACTGTGGAGCCCAAAACTGGATGCAGTACTCACCAAGGCTGAGTACAAGGGGAGAATGACATCCTGGGATTTGCTTGAGAAGCATTTATGGATGCAAGCCAGCATTTTGCTCACTTTACTAGCCGCAGCATCACATTGCAGGTTCATGTTCATCTTGTGGTCAATGATGACCCCCAAGTCTTTCTTCCATAGTGCTAGCCAGCATAGCACTGCTGAACCTATAAGCATGCTGCAGGTTTTTCCTCCCAAGGTGGAGAACCTTGCATTTTTTGGTGTTAAACACCATGGGGTTCTCATCCGCCCACTTCCTGAGCCTGTCAGGGTCTGCCTGGATCACCCTCCTGTCCTCAGGTGTGGATGCTTTACCCCAGAGTTTAGTGTCATCATTTTTTAAATGAAAAACCATATTTTAAAGCTCTCAGGTAAAACTAAATTTGAGCCAAATTTCCAGCAGAGGATCTGGCCTATGGAAGCTGAGTCCCGGTTTGGATCAATTTCTGCTTTCTTCATGCTACCACATCAAATGATTTTTATGGCTTAAGTTATAAATTCACATATTTAATCTTCCCCTTCCCTCCTTTGAAGCTCGAAACAATAAACCACATTCCCACCTTTGTTCATCCTATAGATGTGGATGGAGGCTAACTGGTTATAGCTGTTCTCATCTACCTAACACCTCAGTTTCCCTCTTTCCCATAATTTGATGAATCTCATTGTGATACCATGATGAAGGGTGAGACCATAATGACTCTAATGAAACTCTAATGAGCCACATGTTAGTATCAGAAGCAATACTGCCCCTTGACTTGAACAGCAGCATTGCACAGCTAGGCATCTTATAATTCTGGGGGATACAGCAGGGTGCCAGTTTTAACTGTAACACCGTAGCCTGGAACTGAAAGTGGATTATGGAACCATCCTTGCTATCACAAGGAAGAGTATATGAAAATAAAAATGTGCCATAGGCAGAGGGGTGTATTTTAAAAAGGGCAGATTGTGGGCCCAACTGGCTACTCAGTAGGAGCTCTAGGGACACTAGCATTATATGGATCCAATGCTAGCCATCCTCTTCTTTCCATTGGAGGTGTTGCTTACAAGACAACAGCATACAGTTGCCCAGTGTGCAATGCTCTATTTTGCTCCAGATGGCTCTGGTTCAAATAGAGCAGTTGTTCTCAAGTTTTTCTACTTCAAATTACCAGAAAGGGAGGGAGAAAGAGAGATCTGCTATCTATCAGTGAAAAAAAGAAAAGAAAGATGGTCCCTGTAGCTTTCATATATCTCTTTGTGCCCACAGAGCTTGGAAGGGATCCTACTTATTCAATGACATAGTTACAACTCTTGCTGCATAACAACACGTACGGTTCTGCAGCGTACCTCCCACGGACATGTTGTGTTTGGGAAACTAAACTGCTTAAAGCTACTGTTCCCAACCCCTGAAATTAGGCACAATCTCCTCTCTCATCTCTGCAACATGTTTCATATGAATGAACATATGAAGGAGTATAAGTCACTTTGTAAAACAGTATTGCTGTTCTCCGGTGAGCCCTCAACCTTTGCATGTGAAGGCTGCAGCCATGGGTGGGTATGGGTTGACCTGCTTAAGTATTCCTACAGACACACTTCATCTGCATAAAGCTGATAGCTAAGACCTGTGCTGGACACTGTGGCAAATTTCTTTAATTGTAATTGCAAGAATGCATTTCACCAGGCAGTTAATAATGCCCTAAGAATTACTCTTGAGGCATGATTATGTATAAATGGAAGGTTCTGAAGATGCATATTTTATGGATAAATAATAAAACTCAGCAAATACATATTTAATAGTCAATTGTACCACAACTTAATTACTTAATTAAGAAAAGGGTAGAGCAGGCTGCTCAACATAGACTTCAAAACACATTACAAAAGAATGTAACGTGATGATGAAGATAATGATGATGTACAAAGTCTCCAGTCACAGTCAGACTGTGCTGTAAAGAAGAAACAATCTTTATTATGGAGAGCTGTACTATGGAGGTATCATTGTCTCCCTATTTTCTGGATTAGGCCGCACTTTATTCCCTTCCCGGTCATCTAGGTGTCCAGATTTAGTTATCTACACAGCATTTTTGGTTATCTAAATGCCTCAAATGCCACTTACACACAGGTAGAAATTCTGTTCCAGACCACAAAGCCTATGCACATAGCTACCTACGGGCATCTTTACCTGTGATCCAGTGGTTGGGGGGAGGGGGGGTGCTCTAATTACAGCGGTAACTGGAATTCCAGCGCATCCATTGCACATTCCAGCAGCCCTCTACCTCTCATGTACCAGCACCCCCCCCACATACTTAAAAATGGTGGCAGAGGTGCTTGAACTAAACCTCATCAAACAAGCTTTAATTCAAGCACCCCCACCACCATTTTTAAGCATGGGGAAGCTGATACTGAAGACACAAAGAGACTTTAGAGTGGCTCTCAGAGCCAGGAGCCACTCTAATTAAAGCACCATCCCCCCTCCACCCCCTGAAGCACGTGTAAAAGTGCCCTCTAATTAAAGCGCCCACAGCGTCTTGTGTATTCAGCACCCCACATTTTAAAATGACGGCGGGAGTGCTTTAACTAAAGCTCATTTCGATGAGCTTTAGTTAAAGTGTCCCCACCATCATTTTGAAGTGTAAGGACACTGAATGCACAAGACACTGAGGTAGCTGGAGTGTGCTAATTAGCACGCTCCAGCAGACTCAATTCACTGAGTCTTAATTAAGCACCTGGGCTGTTCTTCCTAGTGAAACCATACAGTGTGGTCAGGTGCTATAGGCTGGTGCACGTCTCACATGTCAATTGGACATGCACCTACCGCCCACATGCTCTGGCTTTCCATGCGAGTGCTCTGACCGCTTAGTTTTGGAGGCAAAAGATGGACAGGCCCACCAGCATTACCTTTTTGTTGCCAGTGTACCTGCCTTATCTGCACACATAGACAACTGCATGCACGTGCAGGCTATGCAATCAAGAACAGAATTCCTACCTGTGTGTAAATAGCATGTTGGTACTTAGATGACCAGGACAGGAATAGAATGACACCCAACATGATCTGCTGAACATTTCTAAATTTGTAGCAAAGCTATGAAGTTGTTCTAATTCTCCTGATTCTGTATTTGGGAAACAGAAAAAATGATCGAGAAATTATGAGCCTAGTTCAAGACTTGGGCCACATAAATCCAATTCCTTACTGTGATACAGATCTCCTGTTTGATCTCTAAGTCACTTTCAGTGATGGAGCTTTGTCCCCCACCTATAACCTGGGGGTAATGGCACTTCTCCACTTTTAAAGCAGGTTATGACAATAATAAATAAATTAGATTGTGAAGTGATGAAATAGCATGATGAGAGGTATAAGTAGGTGGGTAGCAACAAATCCAGTGCACCATGATGTTTTATTAACTTGAAAAAAAAAATGGAACAAGTATAAGGTATGGCTATAAAATAGCCAGATTCTGCAGATCTGCCTCACACAACACAGTTAGTGTGAGTTACTGACTGAGTAAAGACTGAAGGACTTGACTCCCAAATGGGATTATTATTCATGCAGCCTCGCAGAGTCTGTAACAGAGCTTCTGCTACAACCTTGTCAGATCTCAGCCAATGTGTTCCCAGTGATCAGCTGGCATTCAGGTAATGCACAACAACTGTCTCATGAAATGTTAATTAAATCCTTACTGGAGATGAATAATTGAATATGAGAATGTAGAAGATCAGTTACCTGGGTTGTTCTTCCTAGTGAAACCATACAGTGTGGTCAGATGCCATAGGCTGGTGCAGATCAGCAGGGTTTATTGACTTCGGTGGAAGTCTTGTGGAATGACTTGTTATTATGTTGGGGTTTGTTTTTTTGCACCAACAGCACTGTGTTGGCTCATATTCAGTTTATGGTCCACTGTAACTCCCAGGTTCTTCTCTGCAGTACTACAACCAAGCCAGTTATTCCCTAGTCTGCATTTATGCATTTAATTTTTCCATCCCAAGTGCAGTACTTTACATTTGTCTTCATTAAATTTCATATGATTGATTTCAGAACATTTCTCTAGTTTCTCCAGTTCATTCTAGATCCCAACTTGACCCTCCAGAGTGTCTGCAAATCCACCCACACTTGGTGTCATCTGTCAATTTCCTAAGCATGCACACAATCCCACCTTCCAAATCATTAATGAAGATGTTAAACAATACCTGAGCCAGGTGAGACACTTGATCCCATTTGATACCTCCTCCCAGCTAGACATTGAGCTACTGATGGCTACTCATTCAGCATGATGATCCAATCACTGTACATTGGGGGTGGGCAAAATGCAGTCCACCAGGCCATTCGATCTGGCCCATGGGGCCCCTAAAAATTTAGAAAATTAATATTTATTTGTCCCTGGCTTCCTGTCACGCGGCCCTCGATGGCTTGCCAAAACTCAGTAAGTGGCTCTCCACCCAAAATAATTGCCTGCCCGTGCTGTACCTCAGCCTTACAGTTGTTTTTTTGGTCTTTATTTCCTTATCTTAATAATGAGAATACCATGAGATAATGTCAAAAACCTTGCTAAAGTCAAGGTGGGTGCATCTACACAAGACGCTGTGGCATTGTAGCATCAGCAGGCATGAACTGTGATGCCGAAGTTACTGTGCAGTTGTTCATCACTACTGTGCAGTAGGGTCAGAAACAATCTGTGCACTGCTGGGACTGTGCAGTAATGGCAGTTACTGTGTAGTCATTTAGTATTTGCTAAAGTATTAGTGCTAGTACTAAGTGCTAAAGCAAGTACTAAATGACTGTGCAGTAACAATTGTGCAGTTGGGCATACATGTAGATGCTCCCAGTATATCATATCCACTGCCCCCCAGTCCACAGAGCCTGTCACCTTATCACAGAAGGAACTCATATTGGTTAGGCATGACTTGCTCTTGGTGAATCCATGCTGGATGTTTCTGGTCACCTTGTTCTCCTTTAAGTGGTTCACAACAGATTCCTTGGAACCTGCTCCATGATCTTTCGAGGTCTGGAGGACAGTCTATGATTACCCAGATCCTCTTTCTTGTCTTTCCTAAAGATGGGTAATATATTTCTGCTTCTGAGACCTTACCCGACTGCCACAAGTTCTCAAAGAAGATAGTCAATGGTCGTGGAATTACCTCAGGTAATTCCTTCAGTGCCTAGGATGTAGCCCATCCAAACCCACGGACTCAAAAAGATCTAGCTTTTCTAGGTAATCCGTAAACCAGTCTTCCACTACTCTAGGCCGTTTGTTTGTTTTCCAGTATCTGCTGCCTACTGCACTCATCATTTGGAGGCTAATTTTATTTGTGAAGACTGAAGTAAGGAAAGTATTAAACACTTCATCCTTCTCTGCATCATCAGTAACTAGTTTGCCTCTACCTTCCATAACGAGATTACACATCCTCTGGCCTTTCTCTTACTTCTTGTAAGAGCACAAGTATATACTTTTACAAACTCTTATTTCCTTTTATGTTCCTCCCCTATTACATCTCAAATAGTGCCTTGACCTTCTTGATTTTTCTTCCTACATCCCCTTATACTCTTCCCTAGAAATATGACCAAGTTTCCACTTGTAGGAGTCCTTCTTGAGTTTTACTGCACTGAGGACATTGTGAGTTTCCTGTTGCATTTCCCATTCTTCCATCATATTAGAACAGCTTATTCCTATGCCTTTAATACACCTTCCTTAAGAAAGTGTCCTTAATACACCATATTTCTGGGTCCTAATATGCAGCCAGATCTCCATTTCTCCTGGAATCCTTTTCCTGTAAGACTTGCTTCCCAGGGGATCATGATGACAAGTTCCCTGGGTTTGTTAAAGTCATCTTTTTTGAAATCCAGTGTCCTTATTCTGCTGCTTTCCTTCCTTCCCTTAGGCTCTTGAACTCTATCATTTCATGGTCATTGTAACCTGCATTACCTTCCATCTTGAGGCTCTTAACCAATTCTTCCCTGTTTGTGGACAATAGGTTGAGAAGAACTTACCCCCTGGTTCACTTCTCCACCAAGCTGTTCCCAACAGACTTCAAGTATTTGCTGGACTCTGTGCACTGCCATGCTTCCTTCCTAGCAGATAACATAGTAAAGCCTTCCATGAGGGTGACACCCCCTCCTTTTTCCCACAACCTATCCTTGTAGAACAAGTTATATCTATGCATGACAGTACTCCAGTCATGTGAACTATCCTACCATGTCTCAGTATTTCCAATTACATCCTAATTCTTCCTGCTTATTTCCCATGCTAATCTCATCAGTGTATAAACATAGCAGGTAACTGATTGGTTTATGTTCTCCCTGGGAACATTGTTAATACTTCCTCTATTGCCTGTCCATAATAGTTTTTTTTTTTTTTTTTAATCTAGATCCTCTGGCTCTTAACTTTTATCTCCACTTCCTGGTGAACCTAGTCTTCCTCATGCCTGTATACAAAGACACTTTCCTCCTGCTCCACTAGGTGAACACCTTAGTGATCATTTGGGTTCAATAAAGCTGATCAGGCATGAATGGGAAAAACTAAACAGGAAGGTTTATTGTGGAGCCATAGGCAAGCCTCTGCAAGACCTTTTTGTCTAACTAACTGGCTACTACTAAATTGAGGGACCGTATCTCAATTCCTACCTCCTCTAAATTAGGGAACATCTCTAAATTAGAACTTTAATTGCTACAGACCCCATCTCTTCCCAGAAGCCCTTCTTTTTAGAATACTACGCTTGGTCAAAGAGCTGAAGGATCTAATGGTGACAGCTTCTATGCAGCCAGATATTGATCTCAAGGATGCATCTGCTTCTACCTAGGCCTTTATCCTTGACTAGAATTATTAGTGAGACCACCTGGGACTCTACCCTCCTTCACCATTGTATCTAGAGCCAAGTAGCCATTTTTGATCTGTTTAAGGTGGCCCGAGCAGTGTCATTAGTGCCTACATGGATGAGAAGCATGGGGTAATAGTCAGAGGGCTCAATGAGTCTCAGCAATCTCTCCATGACCTCATGGATGCAGACTCCTGGCAGGCAGCAGATCTCCTGAGCCAACACATCAGTCTAGCAGATGAATGCTCTGTGCCCCACAGGAGGAAGTTGCCAATCACCATTACCCACTGCTTCCTCCTGATAGAGTAGGTCTTGATCCTCCCACGCCTTGGGTACCTGTCTCAGCCTCTCTTGCCACTGGAGTATGCCTTTTCTCATCCAGTGCTAGGTCATCATACCTGTTCTTCATCTGGATAGCCACAGGTTCAAAAGAGGAGTTCTGTCAGCTGCCAGGGGTGACAAGCTGCCAGTTTCCACCTTCCTGAGTATTTGGGTCTTCTTTGTCTTCCAGTGCCTTCTCTGGCTGTCCCTCTGTCATGATGCTGGAGGTCTCTTTGTTGATCATCTCAAACATCATGCTCCTGGATGCTTTTGACCATAGCTACTTCCTCCTGCAGCTCCTTTACCTAATTCCTGAAAGAAACCACCAGGAGACACCTCTAACAAAGGCTGCGGGCTACAGTCCCTGCAAAGGCAAACCTGGACCTGGGTGGAAACCTTGGTGATCAGTGGCTGTGCCTGGGAAGAGCCCATGCAGGTACAGAAGAGGAAGAGCTGGCAGCAGCCGTGGCTTTGGCATTCTGACATCTTCCAGCCACCCGGCTGATCTTCCTGCTAGCTTTTTCTTCCTCTTTTGCTGCTACCTTGTGGAAAATTCCTTCTTCCTCCTTTGCCTGCTTCTTCTCAGTAAGCTCATAGTGAAAAAAAGAATAAGAAAACGGCAGGGTTAATGCCCCCATAAACTCTGCACTCAAAGTCCCATGCCTGCTGGCCTGTTCACTGGCTCTGGTGTCCCTTGGTCTCCCATTACCTGTGTGTAATGGGATCACAAGTAAATGCATTTTGAGACTGAAGCAGGGCCAGCAGTGTGGGGATGCAGTCAGGAAGGCCAACCGTACTTTGACATGCATCCACAGATGCATCTCGAGCAGGTCCAAGGAGGTGATCCTCCCCCTGTATGCGGCACTGGTCAGGCTGCAGTAGGAGTACTGCGTCCAATTCTGGGCGCCGCACTTCAGGGGGGACATGGACAACATAGAGAAGGTCCAGAGGAAGCCACTCGCATGATTGGGGCATCAGGGCAGGCCCTATGAGGAGAGGCTAAGGGACCTGAACCTGTTCAGCCTCCACAAGAGAAGGCTGAGGGGGGATCTTGTGGCCTATTGCAAACTAGTCAGAGGGGACCAGCAGGCATTGGGGGAGTCCCTTTTTCCCTGAGCACTACCAGGAGTGACCAGGAATAATGGTCACAAGCTGGCAGAGGGTAGATTTAGGTTAGACTTCAGGAGGCGCTACTTGATGGTCAGGGCGGCTAGGGTCTGGAACCAACTTCCAAGAGAAGTGGTGCTGGCTCCTACCCTGGGGGTCTTTAAGAGGAGGCTAGATGTACACCTTGCTGAGGTCGTTTGACCCCAGTACTCTTTCCTGCCATGGCAGGGGGTCGGACTTGATGATCTGCTCAGGTCCCTTCCGACCTTAGAAACTATGAAACTATGACCTCAAGATTTAAAAGCAGGTAGGTTTATAGTATGAGCAACGGAGGCAATGATAACAAACTCACAACCTCTGTAGATAAGGCACAGAGAAGGACACAACACACCCTGGTTGCTGGGTTAGGCATGGACATGAAGCTGAGACATAAGAATCTAGGCCCAGTCACTACCCACTTAGGTCAAAGGCAAATTAGTGACCAAGGGATGCTCAAAAATGTCTCCCATCCCCACAACAAAAACTTAGGCACCAGCTTTACAGAGGAACTGATTGTCAGTAAAGGGGCTGAGACCTCTACTCTACAGGTATTTGGGTGGTTTAGTCATATTTAAGTCAGTGGGAAGTAGGCAGCTTTGAAAGTTTTTGAGGATCTGGGCCCAAGTGACTTTCCCAAGGTCAGAAACTGAGTCAGTATCTCAGGACCCAGTGTTCTTGTTTAATCAAAGTTGTTACAGGAAAATATAAATTCTAACACCCCTTTAATCCTTCTTAACAATAAGCAGCACTATTAAATCCTTAATGTGCCTGCTTTAATTATAACCTATCAAACATGGAATCAATCTAAGCGGTAAACACAAAAAGCAGTATTCCAAGAGCGGATGAGATCATGCCTTTAAAAATGCAAATTGAGACTGAAGCATTAAACCTATAATAATGTTCTATTAATCTTTTCCTTTAAAACACACACAAAATATTTAATCTCACTCTAATCTCAGATGCTGGTGGGATCAGACCCAAAGAAGGGGCTTCAGCTTCACATACACCAGAAGGAGCTGGGATGTAGCCTTTGGTATCATGTGAATTGGGTAGGTGGCTATGTGTGTGGCTGGAAGAATCAATGAAAGGTTAATGCAGGTGTGACTATAGTTGATGAATATGCAGGACAAATTTGCACTTATTTCAGAGCCCTTTTATGCTACCTAGGAAATGTAAAGCCATCTTGAAGAAAGTGGAAAAGGATTCCATATTATATCTTCTCCCAGGCTCTGGGATTGACCAGGGACAGGGTAGAGATATAGGCAGCATGCATAGCATTATATCTCTTCTTTGCTTGCTGGAACCTGAAGGGCATGTCCCCCAAGAGGCAGTGGCAAAAAAAGTGGTGGCACAGATCTGTGCTGCTATTTCTGCTGCTGTGCATGCTACTGCACATGTGCTTTGTTGTGGGGCAAAAAGCCCTGCTTCAGGGAAATTGCTATTTTCCCACTCCTCCCAGCTCCCAGTGTGCTGGAGGAGCCAAGGCAGAACGAGAGGAAGGGAGATGCTCTGGCCAGCAGCAAGAGCATATCATGGGAGGAATGAACCTCTGTGTCTGCTGGCGTATGCTCCTGTGGCATGCGCCACACTGCTATTTTTTGCAGTGTTTTTTTTTTCCCTACTGGGATTTCCTAGTAGGAAATTTTGCCTCCACACTGCAAATTTGCAGCACAAGCCATGTTTGTGGTTTGTTGTGCCACAAAGAAGTTTGTGGTGCCACAAACTTCATGTGCCTCCACATCTGGATCCGGCCTAAAGGGCTATAGGAAGCAGAACAAAAATTATAGCAGCCCTGAGGCGGGGAAGGTTCCTACATGGCCTCATAATAGAAAGGACACAAAAGGTCTTTCTGCCTCCTGCTGTTCCCATCTTTACCTCAAGTGCAAAAGCAGTATAATTGTCCATTGGCACATAAAACCCATTGGCACAGTGTGCATTAAATCCCCTGCCAGCAGCTAATCCAATATAGGATAACTATCTCCTAGAATTGCTGTTTTAGTCTGGATACAGGGGGTTGCTGCAATACTGAAGTACTGAAGTTTCTACCTTCAATTTGGCTGATGACCTGTGGAAGTCCTTATAATTATTGCTTCTGGTGTAGGCATTGAGCTTCTGTAATATGTTCTGTATGTTCTGTTTTTAATGAACTGGCATTTTCTGGTGCAAGGTGTTCCTTTGAAAAATTATTGACCATGTGAGCAAAATGGGTGCAAAGCGTTATTAAATCATCAAGATAGCATTTTATAATTCCTTTGCGCAGGTATATTTGCTGACACCAGGTGCAACACAGTAGAGAGAATAGTCCTTTAACTTAGTTCTATCTGGAACAGTATTTAATGCTAATAATGTGCTCAATTCTGTACAGAATGCAAGCTTACAACCACAACTAAACTATAACAAGAATATTCACTTGTAGAGATTATTTTAAAAATACAAATTGCTGGAAGCAATTGCAAAAAATGTTATCTCCCATGATTTATTGGATAATTAAATAAAAGAAGGTGAAAGTGTTAGGAAATATATGGGGGGAGCTGATTCCCCATTGTTTTGCTTGGTGTGTCATAATTAACACTGAGCAGAGTGGGTGTAAAATGTTAAAATGCTAATTGGGTAATATTTTATGCTCACTGTGCATTCACTTTGCATTTATGTAAATGAGTGCACAAGGTGTCCGTCAGTGGAGCTTCGGGTCTGGAAAAATACACACTGTAACTTGAGACTACAGTCATTCTGCTACCTAAAAAAATTCTTATTGTAATTTATTATTTTCAGTGAACTAATTGAGGTCTAAAATGATTTCATAGCTCAGATAAATACAAGACCTCATCAGAAACCCACATGGACAGTAACTTAGGCGAATTCATAGTTGAAATCACGATGTGATATAATTTACTCCCACCAAGCTTCACAAAACTCTCTACAGAGAGACGTAGATTAAAGAGTTAATACTTCATAAAGTTGGGTAGAATTCTGTGCTGTGTGGAAAGAAAAATAAGATGGCGTCAAAGGAAGGAACAGAATAGAAAGTTGAGATTTGGCAAATGCAATAGTTATCCTTTGATTTATAGAGAAGTGACATGGGATCCGCATGATCTTAGATCGTTTCTTGCTATGGTTCTTAGCTACATCTGGGTATTTTTTTTTCAAGAAATGGTAATTTCCTGAATGGTACAGTTTCAGTCATTCCAAAATTATTCATATATTTGGGTTGATTTTGCCAGGTAGTTTCACTGGGGAAATACATTGAGGGGATTTATAAAATGCTAAAGATGAAAGCAATCCCCTTTCATCCAAGGGCTCAGTAGTTAGAACACGCACCAAGGATGTGGAAAATTTAAGTTCAATTCCTCCACAGGAGAGCTCAATCACATATGCATCATTAAACTTCCTAAACTGATGGGCCATATATTATCAATCAGTCCTGTTGAAGCTGGCCCACCCTGTATAAACTTTTCATAGATTTCATAGACATTAGGGCTGGAAGGGACCTCGGGAGATCATCGAGTCCAGCCCCC
>NW_017728939.1:1993220-2030276 GCF_001723895.1 Crocodylus porosus | reverse complement strand
TGTTAAACACCAGCAGGTTCTCGTCTGCCCATTTGCTGAGCTTGTCCAGGTCAGCCTGGATCACCCGCCTATCTTCTGGTGTGGATGCTTTGCCTCAAAGTTTGGTGTCATCGGCGAACTTGGCCAGTCCACTCCTGACTCCAGTGTCCACTGGAACACAACTGTTCTACCTCTTAGAAAAGGATCCTAACCAATCAGCTGTCTCTCACTGGACACTTAAAATGATTTTATACTTCAAACAGCTCCAGCAGAAGGCCTAGATCATACCTTGTTTGAAAAGACCCTATTATGAAGTGGTTAGGTTCCCTACCAAAGCTGTGGAACACCATGGTTCAAATCTTTGCTCTGAAACAATCAAAGGGTAGATTTTTGTTTCGGATTGCCTGTCTCTAAGACAAATGGGTGAAACACTTGACAGTACTTGACTGAAGCTGCTCTGTTTTATATTCAACATGTAAATATTCAGAGAAAGAATTGCTGAATGACTCTCTAGGTTTCTGGTTAAAGCAGTCTTCTAGGAGGTAGACATAGCTTCTACACCAGGACTGGGCAATTCTTGTGACTGGAGGGCCAGTTAATAAGTTTTCTTCAGCTTTTGAGGGACACAAGGGTAGCCCCACCCCTTGATAGGTGCCCATCCCCTGGTCATCATCTTGGGACTGGACGTCCTGCCCCCTAACCCCTGACCTTTGCCACTGGAAGTCCCCCGCTTGCCCCTCGAAGTACTCCTTCTGGGAAGGGAGTTTGCCATCTTGGAACCAGAGATTATATACTAAAAAGCAAATTATATACTAAAAAGCAAACATCCACAATAACATTCTTTAATTTTATTTTTTTAAATACTTTTGTTCTGATTTGTGTGTGTTTACATTGTGTATGTATAGGTGACTGCATAATCACTCAAAATGAAGTCTTATTCTTCTATATTGTGAAGAGTATGGAGGGATGTGGGGATATGGGGTTTGTAGGGGGTGTGGGGTGTGTGTAGGGGGTGTGTGGGAGGGTGTGGGGGCGTGTGGATGTGGGTGGGTAGGTATAGGGGACTTGTAGGCTTGTTTGTGAGGGTGTGTGTGTGTGTGTGTAGGTAGGTATGGGGTTTACAGAGTGTGCGGAGGGGGTGGATGGCCAGGGGTGTAAGGGGTGGGTGGGGGGTGTGCATGGTGGGGGATGTGTGCATGTGTGGTGGGATGTGTGCACATAGCAGTGAGCAGGGCTTCCCCACTGGGGGGGTTGTGGGGTGTGTGATTGTGTATGGGGAAAGGTGTGGTGGTGAGCTTTGTGGGGCGGGGTCTATGGGTATGGTGGGGTGTGCATGGGAGCCCCCACATGCATGCCTCCATGAGCCAGTCAGCACTCACCCCTGTCATGCAGCAGCCCAGAGTCTATGCACCCTGCGGTGCCTCCCCACCACCTCCAACAGCACACAGTCCCAGTCCCGCCCCAATCCCACTGCAGACTCACCCCAGTGACAGTTGATCAGTCAGAACCCATGCACAGCCCTCACCCCAGCCCATGGCATGTCCTGCCACCCCCTGGGCACACAGTGGGACTGGGGCAGTTAGGCGGATGGACTGCCTTTCTAAACAGCCCAGGCAGTGGTGACTCCTTCTGGCTGTTGGTGCTGCTGGCCCCACCCCTGTTGTACCCATGTGCGCAGCCTCAACCCAGCCCATCCCACCCTGCACCTGCTGTGGATTCACCCACCCAGGCTCAGCAGTAGCAGCAGTGGTGGCCAGGCAGAAACTATCCCTTGGTGCAGGGGAAAAGTGGGCGCTCCGCCTTGCTGCCACCGGGCCTTTCCTGCTGCAGCTGCCTGCATCTTTGCTGTGGTCACCACCATCTCTGGGCTGACCAGCAGGGCAGCGCTGGCAGCCCAATGTGGGCTCCAGGCACTGCAGTAGGAAGGGCCTGGCAGTGGGTGGGGGGAGGGGAGGTGGGATGGAGGGACCTGCTGCAAGCTGGACAAAAACCCTTCTTTGTTCACTAGGCTCCAGTGAACTTATATATACCAAGTAGATGATTTCCAAAAGGAAGGGTTGAAAACCTCCTCCCTCTCTTTACATCTCATGTGGAGTAGCCAACATCATAGAGTCATAGAGAAGTCAGGCTGGAAGAGGCCTCCAGAGATCATTTAGTCCAACCCCCTGCCACAGGCAGGATCATCCCTATACAAATTATCCCATACAACCAGAATCTGGACTGTACATAAGAATACCATCAACCCAGAAACAACATATACCTAGCACCCTAACCTACCACAGGTAAAGAAGGGGAACTACAACAGCCAATGTCCTGCTTCTATAAAATCTTGTCAATATATACTTAACAGATTCAGAGTAGAGCCCCCCGCAACTACAGCGGGAGGCAAAACGCCCCATGGTCCAACGAATCTGACCATGGGATAAAATGAAGGCTTAAAAACACCCTGATACAGGTAGGAGAAAAGTGTGTGGGAGGGCAGGGGGTACAACCAGCAAAGCCTAGAAGCATGAAAAATATGCATAAGCATAGGCATAGTTGCCCCTAGATCATCCCTAACCAGTGGCAGTATAACCTCTTTTTGAACACCAGGGATGAGTCCACAACATCCCTAGGCAGTCTGTTCTACTGCCTCACTGTTCTAACAGTAAGGAAGCTTTTCTGGACACCCACTCTAAATTTACTTTACTGCAACTTCAAGCTATTGGCTTGTATCCTCTTCTCTGCAGCATAAAGAAAAGGTATTTTTCCTTTTCTCTATGGCAAGCCTTCAGATATTTGAAGATTGCTATCACGTCCTCTCTTAAGCACCTGTTCCACTAACTGAGCATGCCTAGCTCCTTCAACCTCTCCTCATATGACTTGCCTTCCAAGCCCTTGATCATCTTGGTTACCCAATCCTGGATAACCCTGTCTAACTTCTCCATGTCCTTTTTAAAATGTGGAACCCAGAACTACACACAGTACTCCATATGAGGGCTACCCAGTGCTGAGCAGAGAGACACCATCACCTCCCATGTCTTGCACCTAATGCTTCTGTTGATGCATCCCACAACTGCATTCCCCTTTTGTGCAGTTACATCACAGTGCAGACATACATTGTCTGTGGTCTACCAAGACTCCCAAGTCTTTTTCTATAGAGCTCTGATCCAGCCAGGTGACCCCTATTTTGTATTTGTGGTTTTGATTATTCCTTTCAAGATGTAGCACCTTGCATTTGTCCTCATTTAACTTCATCCTGCTAGGTCTAGCCCAACTTTCTAATTTGTCAAGATCCTTCTGAATTGTGCTCAGTCCTCCAGTGTGTTCACAAAACTTTTCAGTTTTGTGTCACCCACAAGCTTGCTCAGGAAGCTTGCTATGCCAGCATCCAAATAATTAATAAACAGCCCGAGCACCACTGGGCCCAGGGCGGACCCTTATGGGACTCCACTCAAAGACTCCTGCCATTCTGACGTGTGCCCTTTAATAATTACCCTTTGCTTAGGGCTATTGAGCCAGTTATCTATTCATCTTTTAGTAGTTTTATTGAATGCACATTTCTCCAATTTGTTTATGAGAAGGTTGTACAGGACATTGTCAAAAGCCGTGGTGAAATCCAGATGCACTATATCCGCAATATTCCCTTCATCCACCCAAGTAGTTACTTTGTTAAAGGAGGAGATCAAATTTTTTTGACACTATTTGTTTTTCAAAAATTTATCCTGGTTGCTTGTCCACCTTGAGTAGCCTCCATCTACTATCACTAGCCTACATTAAGGCAGGTTCATGGTAGACATGGGCTTTAAAGTCCTCAGTCAGAGCAGGGGTTACACATTAGGGCTGTGCAAAGCTTCAGTCTCTGATTTGATTTGGCGAAGATTCAGCCCAATTTGGTGGCCAAATCTCCAAAACCGATCGAATCAGTGGACCCTTTAATCTCTTTGAATCAAATCAGAACCCTCTGAATTGATCTGGAGAGATTCAGAACGATTTGCAGATTCGGACATAGAAACAGCTTTAAATGATTTTTCTACATCCCTCTAGGTGCTGTAATGCTGGGGAGCATGGAGGGTCCTGCAGGCGTGCGGGGGGCTCCCCAGCGAACTTGGCAGCAGACCCAGAAGTGGACTAGAAGCACTTCTGGTCCGCTTCTGGGTCCACCCCAGCTCGATGACTGGGACTTCCTGGGGCGGGGGCGGGGCAGCCAGAGTCCCTCTGTGGCAGATAGACAAGCTGGGGAGGCACAGGGGGAGCCCCCCAGTATGCTCCCCGACCGACCCAGACGTGGCTTGGAAGTAGCACTGCCACGCATGTGGAGGGCCCCCCAACACTCCTGTGGGATACTCTATGTGCCCCAGCATCACAGCAATCATGCACCATGCCTGCTACCTCAAGGTATGTAGAAAAAACTTTTAAAATTGTGTCTATGTCCGAATCACTGATTCTCTGAATCAGCACCACATCTTCAGATCTGGATTTGGCCAAATCCAATCGGGGACAGTGATCCGATCAGTGAATCAAATCAGAGTGAGAGACAGAATAAGAACACCTAGTGCCAGAAACCCAGCTCGTGTAGCTGACTTAGGTCTATTGAACTGAATAGCATCCATTGTCAGTCTGTCCTTTCCATTCCAAGCTCAACTGATATTCACTTGCTTGGACCAATCCTTCTGGGTTTGATTGTTTGTCTGGTTTTTTTCTATCTCACGTTTTGCTGGTGTCACTCTTTTGAAAGCAATGGCAATATATCAGAGTAAATGTCTTTTTTAACAAGATAGAGAATGGATTGCTTAGCTCATCATGGTGCATCTTGACTAGGGATTAGAAGGCTCTTGTTTGAATTGGTTATCTAGCACATACCAGCATCTTGTACACCAAATATGGAGAAGTGTAAGCTTTTGTCTTCCATTTGACCAGTTTAGCACATGCTACTGTACAGGGTGGTTGGTCTTGATTAATTTTAGGTGTTAGTTCAACTTAGTTAAAACCATCCTTATTATTTCAATTGTAATACATAGACACCTGAGCTATGTGCCAGAACTCCACTATTAAAATGCAGAACAAAGGACAAACACAACACAAAACAGAATCTATCCCTATGCCTTTAAATGCTATCCTGGATAGAACCTCAGTCAGTGTTAGTCATCTGTATAGTGGGGATACGACTTTTTTACTCTCACCCTAGGGGTTTTCCTTTCTTGCCTCTGATATTAGTATTTAAATATTTGCATATTTGCATAAAAGGCAAAAGATCAATGCAAATATTTTTAGTATCACTACAAGTGATTATCATCTTTGCAAATATGATTTCCTAGGGACAAGGCAGGTAAGGTGCAATATGCCATTCTCCCCCCACATGAGAGCTATTGGTGGAAACAGAATTAAGTTGTGTCACCTGCAGTATGTCATTTTTATATGAGCAAGTCTGAACAGATTGATTTCCAGTTCTCCTTCAGTGTAATTTAATCAATTCTACGTAGATTTAGCCAGGCATATGGATGATCATGTGTCTGGCACTCACTTTATCCCTTAATACAGTTACAAGACTTTCAATCAGTGCCACCATTGGCTCCTACCATGCAATTGTCTGGAGTATAAGAGGCTTAATGTATTTTGAGCTATTTTTCATCTTGTCTGGCCCTTCAGATACAGCGTTCAGAATATGGGCCAAATTTCCAGTCTGTCCATTTCCTCCTCTCCTTTGTTCATCTCTGTGAGTGCCCTGTTAACTGATATGCACTAGAAATATCTTATTTTACTAAGGAAAACAGGGACTAGTTAGCTTTGCAGCTATAATACACCAATGAGAGTTTCACAGATATCATGCTTTGCCTGATTTGCAGAGGATGTGTGGCACCGTATGGATGCAAGCAGTTGGCTCCAGTTAATCTTTAATCTTCCCAGAGGTTGCTGGGAGTGGGAGGAGCTTGTAATGTAGAGAAGGTAGATGTAGCTCATTTCAGAGGACGGAAATAAAGAGGCATTACTAAAGTAGGATGGAGTGCTGAAAAAGTAGCAAAATAAAGACAGCTTCAAAGGGAGATACAAGAAGAGGCAACACATTAGGAAAAAGGTCATGAGTTTGGGGATGAGTTAGGCACAGATTGAGGCCTACCTCCCTGGGAAACTGTGGACTTACTGGGGAGCTAAGATAATTTATGGGGAAATGAGCCTAAGTGACTTTTGAGGATAGATACTTCATTTATTCTGTTTTTTTAGCACACTCCTCTGGTCAGGTCATCCTATCCCAGTAGGCAATAGCTTGATGACACTAGAAAGCTGTCATAAACCTGGGTTAGGGTCTTTGGTTCAAGCACTAGCAGCTTATGTGTTTGGCTCCAGAAAGCCCCACTCCGATCTATGAATGGAAACCAGGATGGTGGAGAATGCACAACTAGCCAAAGTGTATGTGCAAATGTGTGTGCAAGCACATACATTTTACATGTGCACAAAGCCAAGGGTGGCTGAAGGTATGATTGGGAATGTCTGTCATTATAATGGCCTGATTCAGCTTTAAATAAGCATTTTGAGTCTTGTATTGTCTAGTTAAAACATGCCAGCAATAAAACATCACTACAAAATAAATCAGCACTTCATAAATCCTGGAAAGAATATGGAGATAGGTTGGACCCTAACCGCTAAGCATAGACACCTTCCCAGATGGGAAAAGTTTGGAGTGGTATTTGCTATCCAAGCCTTATCTCTAGTTAATATTCTGGATGATAACTGAACGAATCAAATTCTTGGGACAATGTTGTGAGCCTCAAATGTTAAAATGCCATCATTCCAATTGACAAAAAGCAAGAGGCTGGCTTGCAACCCAAGGTTTAAAATAAAATATAATAAATCTTGATTGCCTCTTTCTTGCCTGTTAGCTTAGCAACCTTTTGATTCATGTTCTGCACGTCAAGGTTAATGTTTTTCAGGCTTTCTTCTCCAGTTGCGATGGCTAGAAACATCTTTAAAAAAAATGCTCGTGAATTTTAAAGACTTGCAGTAAAATCAGCTGGTAGCACTGAAAATTGTGACACTGATCTCACAAGAGCAATCTGTCTTCTAAGATATTTCTGAGTCTGTTTAAGAGAGCATGGTGCAAAGATAGCCTCACGAATCTTTTATTTGGGACTTCTGCTTCCAATCCCAGCTGGAACTCAGGAATGGGGAGAAGTGTTAAACAAATGTTGACCTATTATTGTTCTGAGTGGGAGATGCGTACTATCCATTCATAGTTATTTCAACCATATTTACTTGTTCAGACTAATACACAGAGCTACATGCCGCTGCAATGTCAAGCTGCAACTTTAGTAGAGCTTGTTGATTTTTCTTCCCAATAAAGGTATTTCTGAAAAAGAGAAATGAAAGTTTTCATTAAAAACTATTTTTTGTTGATGTCTTTTTGTGACCATTTCATTAACATTTTTCTTGAAGATGTTATATCAATGGTTACTGGTCATTAAATATACGATTTCAGGAGTGGGGTTTTTTATGTTGTTATACAGATGTTCATGAAAAGGCTTTTGCAATGCAGTTTGGAAACAAAAAGAAATGCAAAATGGGCAAATCAGAAAGAACTTCCAAAATTTCAATCATTTGATATATATAAAACAAATTCCACAACGCATAATGTTATTCATTCATTCAATGAACTTGAAAAAAACAAACCCTTCCAAATTCCCCAGATTTATTATTTTATACAAGACAGGAATATGGAGATGAATAAAAAAATGCATGCAAGATGGTATGTCACACAGCAGAACAGCATGGCAATGTTTACATTGCTCAGCAGCTGGGTGCAATTTGCTGTCTGCAGAATATAAATGGATGTTTGACTACTTCTGGGCTAGACTCAAGCCAATGCGTCTGCCAGCTCTTGTCAGAAGCAGGGCCCCAGCAGATGACAATCAGCTGCACAGAAGGTTGTGGCACAAGGCAGAGGCCATGTACACTCAACCTGCTGGGAACCATCAACGGGTTTTGCAGTACACGATGAGGGCTGATCTAAGATAGCCTGCAACATTGTAGTCTGCCCCAATAAGGGATGCTGTGAACTCTAAGACTCAAGTGGGGTGAAACAGTGTAGTGATCACTGGATTCAAGAAATATAGGCATACGTGAATGAGAACTAAATAATGAATATTATTGTGGAGCAGAAGGCAATCTCTGCAGACCCTCGGACTCTCTTACAGTAATTAGTCTAACCAAGGGGATATTTCTAAATTGCCAATTTGTATAGTGTTTTAGAACTGTTGTATTAACTTAAACTAAAACTTCCATCACTGTGAACTACAACTGCACTTAAGTACCTAAGCCTACTTATACACCTAATAGATGAAATACAATATGACCACTAGCACTTAGAAATCTAACTCCCTTTTGTGAGTTCCAGTATCTCTGAGAGCAGGATCAGGCAACAGAACTAACTACTGTGAGGAAAAATGCATAGCAATACGTAGCTGCAATAACACTTGCATAGAGTTTTCCATCTATCGATATCACAGAGCCATACTATGATTGGTAAGCATTAAAATCTTCATTTTCTACATGGAAAAATGAGTGCAAGGCAGTAAAATAACTTGCCTAAAGTCACACAGCAGGTCAGTAGCAGAAGCAGGAAAACTCAGGTCTCATGTCTCCCAGCTCATTGTCCTGTCTTCCATACCAAGATGCAGCAGATGTGCTGAAGTAGATGGGTTCTTTTAAACAGTCAAAATAGCCCAAACAACTACAATGTTCAGTGCTCTTAGTGATGTTTACTGCTGCCCAGAAGCTAATTGGCATCCATCCTGAATGCTACAAGTGGTATTAGGAGAAAATGGGTTTGCCTACCATTTTTTAAATCTCTCCTTTATGTCCTCTGTTATTTTGTGCGTGGTTAAGATTTGGATGAAGCAACCTTTCTTTATTGCTGGGAAATCTATTTTGATTTCCTTGATGTGTGCTCTCACTGCTCTTTGATCCCGATGGCTTCCCAGAACCCCGTGGCTTTCAACTCACAGCAGAGGCATTTGCTAGATTTGCATCACAATCACATACAGAATCTCTGCGTGTGCATTCATCAGTTACTGAGATAATGGGCTGCACTGGTTTGCAAACTCCTCCACTTCTGTAAAAGGGAGTCTAATGGGCCTTTCATTGAGAGGTTTCATTAGTAATCCCAGGTCCCTTCAAAACCCCTCTTTTTATTACAAGAATAAAGCTCTTAAGAATTGCAGTTGACCGTCTAGTCCTGAGCTTGCAATGCATTAATGTTCTATTTGGTGCATCCTGGAATCTGGCATTTAGATTTGAGTTGCAGCTGTTAAAATTTCATTAGCAGATGTCTTGTGGTGTGCCAGCAGTTGTCATTTGAGAGCAAGGGAGCTCTTCAGTTCATTAAAGCTACCTTTAAGAAGGTTGGGTTCTGACTGATCTCATCATTGCCTTTTAGTTACGTGTTATATATTTGCACAGAATAAGGAAGCTGCTTAGAACAAATTGTAGGTGCTTAAGATAAGCGGACAGAAAAGGGAGCCAATTAATACAGCTTGTGTCCAAGTAGCAAAGTAGAGATACCAGGGTGCATCTACATGTGAAATTAATGCAATGCAATAAAATTGGGAGAAGTTTGAGCCAGAGTCAGCTGCTCCCATCTACATGTGTACCTGGCATAGCAGCAGGTTGAGCTGGGGTACAGTATCCCCAGGCTGGCAGTAGGCTCGGGGGGTCAGCCCCAAGCTCCAGGTGGTGGAGGGGTTTGTTGGGGCATATGAGTGCTGAAGTGGGGAGCTGTACAGCAAGAAGTCCGTACACTTTAGCACCCTTTTCCCCCAGCCAGCCCCTGCCACCATCTACACATGTATTTCATCACTCTTAATTACTCCTCTGTAAGGTAGAAATGTTAGGGACAATACTATCCTTTGGTAGAGTTAATTTACTTCACTCAAATTGCGGCGCACATGTAGATGGTGATGCTTTACTGTGGAGGTAATTAGTCAATTCCACAGTAAAACCCATGCATAGATGCACCGCAAGATTCTAAAATGAGATGTCTGTAGAAAGTGTTAAACAAATGGTGCTAAATTCAGAAGAGTTTCTGAGCAAAAAGGGCAACAGAGGAATCTGATGCAATGAAGGATGATCTAAACTGATGGAAGTTACACACCATGGGGCTGGAAGGGAAATTGGGTTGAAGTAGCAAAAATCACTTTGGATGCGTCTTCACTGGAGAGTGATTCCTAGTAGGGCTGTGCGGAGCATCCGTCCCTAATTCGATTCAGTGGAGATTTGGCCCTATTCGGTGGCTGAATCTCAGAATCCAAATTGAATCAGAGGACCCTTTAATTTCTCCAAATCGAATTGGAACCCTCCAAATCAATTTGGAGAGATTCAGAAAGATTTGAAGATTCGGACATAGACACAGTTTTAAATGTTTTTTCTACATACCTCAAGGTAGCAAGTGGCTTGTGAATGGTGTGATGCTGGAGCACATGGAGTGTCCCCCAGGAGTGCGGGCGGGGGATCCCCAGTGCAGTCGGCAGCAGACCCAGAAGCAGACCAGAAGCACTTCTGGGTCTGCCGGGGAGTGCACCAGGGGCCCCCTGTGCCCCCCCAGCTCGGTGACTGGTGCCTCCTGTGTCTTGGGGGGGGCACCTGGGATCCTCCCATGGCTGATCACCAAGCTCAGTGGGTGCATGCCCCTCCCCCCTGCATGCTCCCTGACGAAGTACTTCTGGTCCACTTCCAAGTTCGCCACTGAGCAGGTGGAGGGCCCCCCTGTACTCCTGTGGGACGCTTCATCCGCCCCAGCACTGCAGCTTTCACAAGCCATGCTGGTACCTCAAGTATGTAGAAAAAACATTTAAAGCTGTGTCTGTATCTGAATTGCTGATTCTCCAAATCAGTACTGAATCTTCAGTTTCAGAATCGGCCGAATCAAATCAGGGACGGTGATCCCAATCAATTAATTGAATCACTGTCCCTGATTCGGGCAGAATCCAAATCCAAATCCAAATTGACTAGGTCCTGCTTCGCACACCCCTAGTTCTCAGTCCTGTGATAAGCTCAGCCACTCTATGATTCTTTCACAATGAATTGAGAGAACTTGTCTGTTCTCTGTGACACACAGAGGAATTGTGGGAAGGCTGTGAAGGATTCACAGCAACTGAGTGATTTAGCCTGAATGCTCACTTCAAAGTAGGTAGGTTACCATTCAGAATGGGTTCAAAGCTGAGTTCTAATTCAGATCACCACTAGGTCAGCTCACTTGAATTGGAAGCATTTCTAAACTCAGATTAGAGAACTTTGTATGTAGATAAAAACAGACAGCTAACTTATCAATGTAAATACTACTAACTCATCAAAAAGTGAAGCTGGATTTGGCTAAATGGCATTTTGGGCCACTTATGCAGATTTTAGATCCCATTCTTCCCAGAAAGGCATGTAACTCCAGGTTTGTCACCAAATCGGTGGGGTGAGAGGCTTCCTATCTTTTAACCTTGTGGCAACAGCACTTGCTGAAGGAGTCCAAGCCTGAGATTCTAGGCCCCACTCACCCAGAAAGGTGCATCTCAACCTGCATGTCATGCTTCCCAGCAACTGCCCTAACAAGAAACCACCATCTATGTATTATTGCCTAGACCATTTCCTGTCCCATCGCCTATAAATTTAGAGTAACTCCATTGACTTCAATAGAATTCCTGAGGATTTTCATCCATTTGTGTGGGGGCTGAATTAAACCGCTCCATGGTCCTATGAAGCCCAATTTTATTTTTATGCCCAGTGACCCACCAAGGACTTAAGCCAGGGGCAGGCAATTATTTCAGGTGGAGGGCTGCTTACTGAGTTTTGGCAAGCCATCGAGGGCCGCATAACAGGCAGCCAGGGGCAGATAAATATTAATTTTCTAGATTTTTGAGGAGCCCCACAGGCTGGATAGAATGGCCTAGCAGGCCACATCCAGCCCATGTGCCACATTTTCCCCACCCCTGACTTAAGCAAAATTAATCCTGAATTGGTGACTGAGATCAGAATCAGGCCTTTCAGTTCCATTTTACACATTTTGGTCCTGATTCCACTCTCAGTTAGTAACTCAGAAGTAACTCCAGCTGATTCATTCCAGTGTCAAATTAACAAGATTATACCCAAGGTTATCCAGGCTCTTATACCCATTAGACTTCATTACTCGATTGGATTTTTCTCTCATTTACACCTAGAAAAAAAAACAGGGCTAGCTAGCTCCTCTAAACCCAATGGAGTAATAACACCATATAAATAAGTAGATTATATAACTAGGTGTGGTTTATCTCTGAATTTGTCCCGGGAAGTCAAATCCTGCAATCACTAATTAGTTCATTATACCCAGAGCATAAGCCTGCTAAAACTGAGCAAAATCCTCTACTAGTGGCAACTACAGAGGCATAAATGTAGGGGCTACTGGAGATGAAATGGCCCTACACTGCTGTTTGTTCAGGGACCACCAATATGGGCATGTCCAGATGAGTGTGGGTGTGTGGTATGCAACGCTGCAGACTTGTCTGCGGTGCCGCACACTGCACACAACACACATGCAGGCATTCCCCATTATGCTATTTTGCAGCGGTGGGTTGGGTTTTTTTAACCCCAGGAGATACCGGGGTCAAAACCCCCCCACACCTAAAACATGCAAAGTGGTGCATGTGGCAGCAGCGGACACCACCCAAAACTGGAACCTGGCCAGCCAGAGCCATGCTCTGGATGTTGGTCAGGCTCCTTGCTGTAGATTCACCATGGCTACAGCTTCCAGAGGCCCCAGGACCTCAGGCAAGGCTTCTGGGGCCAGCACAGTTGGCCCTAACCCTACCCCACCTGGGCATTCCCCAGGGACAAGTACCAGCAGCATGCATTGGGTCACTGCTGTTTGCCCCCAGAGAAACATATGTTCCCACTCATAGGGATGTGTCTATGATGTCAATGGGCTGATACCAGCTTGCACCAGATAAGAAAAGTTTGATTACTCAGTCCTTGAGTCAGGAATCAGCTGATACAGAGCATGCAACTCACAGCCTTTGGCCCTCTTCTAACACCATAAATAGTTTTATTTGGGGACACCAAGTGATGCCAATACGGCAGTCATTTACTGTTTTGAGCTATGCTGCAGTATTAAAAGAGGAAAAAAAAGAGAAGGAACACTTTAATTTTATAGCTACATGTTTAATTAGTTTCATTTATCTGTGAATTTAGTTTGCTTGTTCTAGGCATAATAAACACTGCAAGTTACTGTTAATTGAAGATCTACCGCCTGTTTGCCACAATGCCTGGGCAGGCTTACTGCCTCATGTTTCCTCTACTTTCTGTATGTATAGCAAAGCAGTATGACTTTGTTGTTATCCCAGCATCCCCAGGACTCAAGAAGGAGATATATTACATGTAGGCATCTCCATAAATTGCAGAGGAAGGGCCCTCCCACCGTAGCTCCTTTATTTTTTTTTATTTCTCCATTGGTCCCCGCACTTCCCTCCCTCCAGCTGATCACTGGAGAAGTGAAAACCACGGCTTTACAGATATCTCCCCACTGCTGACTGGTGCAAGATCCCCAGTGGCCCTGCCACTTACTGCAGACCCAGGGGGAGACAAAACTGAAGCATATTTAGAACCAGTTTTTGCTTCCCTGGTGATCATCAGCAAATGCCCCAACTGGTGGGACCCCTCCAACAAATCGGGGTGGGGTGGGGCAAGCAGCAAAAAAAAAAAAAAAAATTAAAGTAGCTGTTGGTGGGGGGCACTTCCTCCATAATTTATGGGGATCCTTTATTTTATGGCATTCTCAGGATCACAGAGGCCTTCCCAGGTCTTCTGCTAATACCAAAAGCATACAGAGCAAATGAAGAAAAGGAATCAGACATGAAAAAGTATATGTAAAGTTTTCTTCCATATAAATGAGTAGGGTGTTCTGGGATCTGAGGAAGCAAGTTTGAGGATTTTTTTGTGGCTTATGAGATACAGCCAAACTAAGAGATATAAAGTGATCTAATGGCTATGGAACCAACAGCAGTTTGAAGAGGTACAACCTGTTGGTCTCATAAATATGCATGATGCTCCTTGGCATTGGAGCACACTTCTAGATTTTAGTCTGCCACCCAGTGAAGAAAGGGGTGGCTCAACATCATGCCTTGTGTTATCCAGAGTGCCTTCTGTTGCTGGTAGTCCAAACATTTGCAGGTCTCAGTGGACCGTGGATTGGTGCAGCCATTATTCAGTGCATAGAGCAATCATCCAGAGACCTGTTAGCAGAATGAACCATAGGCCTCTAACAGAATAAGTAATCAACCTTGGTGACCAGAAAGCAGGCCATATATGACCCAAGCAGAAAAGGTGGGAAACTTACGCATATTAGTTTTAGGCACCTCAGAAGATCAATGGATAGAAAATAATACATGTAAGTTGGGTACAAGACACCAAAATAGAGCTCAGAGTGTCTCAGTAAACCAGTCCCACTACCTGGTGAGAAGGACACAATAGCAGGTGCAATATCTTGTGAGACTGGATGTGAATTATATCACCTAAAGAAGTTTTAGTATTTGGTGAGAACTAGGATGTGACTGCTGTAAAAATGAGTTTGTTTTGATCAATGTATAAAAAGGGCCTGGGAACTCTGAATACTTTGTACTAGTCTAGGGATGGTTCTATGTTGGTGTCATATTTGACACACAGCTGGACTAGCATCATGCTTTAACGGGGCATAACGTTACTGTTTAGTAATGTTTCTGAACAATAAACTCCAAAGTGTCCTTGTTAGTTAGAGCTGAACCCTCTGTTCTCTTTATTACAACTAGCAAGGACATTAGGAGTAGTGGCATAACTAGGGAAGGGTGACCAGGGCAACCTCCACACGTGCCAACTGTGGAGGGGGAAGGGGGGCAAAAAAAACTAGCTGCAGCTGGCAGCCACACAATCACTATGCCATTTTTTAGATGGAGTAGTATAGCATCACAGACAGTATCCCAGTATAGTGCTCATTGACCATTCAAACTGAAAGCGCCTGATATGACTACTTCACCACTAAGCATACCTACTAGAGTCCAGTAACACTGACTCTATACTGTTACTCAAAGGGAAGATTTCCTGATGAGTTATCCTGGTAACTAGAGTGAGTTGGACTTAGTAAAAGACTGCCTGAGGGAAGAGAAAGCTACAGACAGGAACTGGAGATCCTACAGTGGGAAACCTTTGTCTGACTTCTCAGGAAGGAATTTTGGAATTTGAGAGGCCCAAGGCTTGGATTTATGAGCATATGTCTGGCTTTCGATGTTTGCAACGTACAAATAGAGCCAAACTAAGAAATGGGTAAGTTTGGCTGTTGACGTCTGTATGTGTGAGTATCTATGTACATTGTGCTGGACATTCAAAAGAATGGACATTTAATATCAAAACACACATCAAATGCAAGAAGAAGAAACCCACCTGGATAAAAAGGGGGGTAGATTTCATCAACCCCCTATTAGCTTAGATCTGCTGAGTTTCACATAATTTTGAGCCCATTTCCTAGCAATGCTGCAGGCCATTTGATTCTCTCTCACTAACTGTAAGGAGGGTTAGGGAAATATTTGAGAAAATCTACATTATACACTGGGGGGAGAATAATTAAATATTTTTTGCATTGAGCACTTTTATCTGAATGCAATACAGCTATTTCAGTTTCACACTGTTCTCTTTTCCACTACAACATGCAAAGGCTTTTCATTCCACTTGTATTTCATGTTTGAAGTGGATTATTTTCCTCTGGTTGATAATAGTGTAATTCAGTTAGGCCTTGGAGGTGCTTATTTCATTTCTGAAAAGGATATTTTTCATGGAAGGATCAGTTTTAAAAAATGCACCACCTAGAGCCTGTGGAAATTAGATACATTAGAAAGTGCTAAATGGCTAATCGCATACAAGCAAGGGGTGAATTAAACCAAGGTGGGATGAGAGCAATACTTTGCCTAACAGCTAGGAGTCATATACCTCAATTTTTGCTAAGGTCTTCATCCTTCACCCGTCTAGCCACTTTATGCCACTTCATTAGGAAAAGTGAAGAATTCCCTAAATGTAGGGCCAGATCCAAAAGGAGACTGTAGCAGGGTGAGAGGGAAAGAGGGGAGATCAAGCCCACTCACATTCTCCCCCTTACCGGAGTGAGGTCCATAGCCCATATCAGCTGGTGTTGGCTTCTCCAGAGCCTGGAGTCAATGCTTCCAACTTTTTGGAGCAAGGGCCAGAGCCTGTCCACATCACTTTTGCCAGAGTGCTTCCTGCACTGGCACAAAGCCAGCCATGAATACTGCACCAGCATGGAGCACAGGGGGAAGCCCTGAGCAAGGAGCAAAGGAAGCCCGGGGGCATGCCCAGCACTCAAGGGCCCAGAAGTCCTGGCTGTACTGCAAGCTTTCCCCAGTCAAAGAGGCTCTACCCACCTGCAGGGGACTAAAATGCAGCCACACTGGAAGCTCCTAACCCTGACTGGTTGGAGTGCCTTGTAGGCTGCTATAAAAGAAGTATGGGAGTGAATGTGAAGGCCCCCCCAGATGAAGGACTTGAGGAGCATACACTGGAAACTGGTGAGGGTCTTTGAAACACTCCCAGTTTGAACTGGGGCACAGATGATGACTGATTTAAGAAATGAGATGACTAATTTAAGAAATGACTAAGAGATTACTAATTTAAGAAATGGAGGCTTTTGGAGAGATCATAGGGATGGAGGAGCTCCTAATACTCCCCCAATACCCTTACTTGAGATGGTGTCCATCTGTGTGGAGTAGGGGCTGCCCTGGGTTACTGTCCAGAGAGGAGAATGTGACTGATACTAGGATGTCAGTGACCACCACAAATGATGGGGTGGATGAAATTTGCCAGAGCTTCCAGCCCAGCAGAACAGGAAGGTCCCATCAAAATAATTCTACCTTTTTTAAGATCAAGTTGTGGCAGGCGAGTCTGAAGGTGGGGCCTCACCTTTCTGTCTATGGATGCTAACAGGTAAGTCAGCTGGTCTCAACTATGTCCTGTTACAGAGAATAAGGACTAAAATAGATTTAGGTGAACTTCCAGTTCTAACAAAGGGTGGAAGTGACAATAACAGTCTGTGACATAATAGCCTCTGCAGAAATATGGTCAGAGACTCTTCCTCAGCTTGAGGGGATTCAAATCCAGAGCTCCCACCCGCTAACAGAGTGCATTAGCCAGCAGGCTGTAAGCCAAACTGACCATGGCCCCTACATTCCTCCTCCTGAAGCTGAATCACTGTGCAGTCAAGAAGGTAAGCATCTTGAAGCCAAAAAGAGAACAAGCAAGGAGCCTGACTATACACTACTGGTTAAACCTCTCAGTTGGGGAGGGGAAATCCTGGCTTCTTGTCTCTGCTTCCAGGGATACCTCTATTTTGTTTCAAGTCCTGTGACCACTTGGGGAGCAGGCAGAAGTTATGCTTTTCATGTGACTGGACCACTGAAAGCACTCTACAGCCATGCCATGACACACATCCTTGGCTACAGAGCTCTTCTGAAGTGGCCGACTACGCAAAAAATTAACCCTCTGCAAATGAAGTATCAGGTGAAGGCACTCTACTTGATAGTGCCTGAGGGAAATTGTGTTTCCTAGGGTTAATTTATCATGTGTTTGGGGCTGGGATGATGCAGTCCAGCCCAGCCCAGCCCACCCTCAGGGCTATCAGCAGAAAGGGAGTGGGGAGGAGGGAGGTAGAAGTCAACAGTAGTGAGCTGCTGGCTGTGCTTTGCTGGGCCTGAGCTGGAGTGAGGGAGGATGTGGATCAGAGCCCCCCTGCCTCATGCTCCCCCGCTACATCCCCTCAGCGGGGGTACTGGGGGGAGCTGGGCCGGGCTTCAATCCATCTCCCCTGCTCCAGCTCAAGCCAGACAAGCTGGAAACTCACTCAGGAGCTCACTCACAGCTGTACTTCCAGCTCTTTCCCTCCAGCTTCTTTGAAGAGGAGAGCAGGATGCTGTACATTAGTAACTTGGATGCTGTAGCAGGATGCTGTACTTTAGTGGCTACTCCTGGAATATTTGTTTTTTACATTAAGGGCACTAACAGACACAGATCCCCCTTCCCTCGCCCTTCCCCTCCCCCCACTCTAACTCATGGCACTTGACATTAAGCTCCATGAGTTAAAGCACCACCCCTCCTCCCGACCCAACAGATGTTTTCTTGTTAGGTTTTGGGGGAGAGGGATCGAGCCTACCTTGCAGGTGAGCAGCAAGTTGGGGATCCACCTCTCTCCTCAGCCCTGCCCCGCCCCCAGCTGTAGGGCTATCAGCAAAAAGGGAGGGGAAATAGGGAGGAGAAAGCTGTGCATGCAACCCTTCCCCTCCAGTCTCCTTGAAGAGGATTGCTGGAATGCAGCATGTCTTGGAGTCCTCAGACTCCACAGAAGCACCTTCTTTCAACCCAGATCCATCTGCCCTGGTGTTGTCAGGAGCCAGGGGCTAAGGTCTGCTTTGCACTGTGAGTATATGTCACTCCTTTGAGACTAGGTGACATTCTTACTACCTGGGCAGAACCAAAGGAGTGACATGCTTACAGTGTGAAGTAACCAGCAGCCCCGGCACCTGACAAAAGCAAGGCAAGTGGAACTAGGCTGAAAGCAGGTGCCTCTGCAGGCTCTGAGGACTTCAACACATGCTGCATTCCAGAAATCCCCTTCAAGAAGGCTGGGGGGGAAGGGCTGCATGCACAACTTCCTCCTCTGTGTTTCCTTCCTGCGGATAGCCCTGCACCTGGGAGGGGCGACCAGGGCTGGGGATAGGGGGTCTCCTCCACTCATTCTCCCTGCCCCCTTAGAACAACAAGTGAGCAACTGTTGGCGGGGGGAAGGGGTGCTCTAATTCATGGTTTTATGTCAAGTGCAATGAGTTAGAGCAGGGAACGCATGTCTGTCAGCACCCGTAATGTAAATCACAAATATTCCCAGGAGCAGGAACAACATCTGATCACTTTTATGCTGCTCAGAGTAACCACTAAGATACAGCATCCTACTTGCCCTTATTCATTGGTGTACTGCGGGGAGGGCCCCAGGAATGAGACCCCTCAGATGATGTTTCTCTTCCCTCTCCCTTCCATGTGCATTATTTTCTATATCACTTAGAGATTAGATTTAGATGCTTCCCAGAGGACCAGTGATGTATTTTATCCCAGTCAATGTAGGAATGGACAAAATGGGCTGCAGAGAGTAATAGTAATAATGTCCTAATAATAAGCTATAGCCCTTAGGTGTTTTTAATTAAAGGTTTTCATGGAAGATAGCTATATTAATGCATTGGTAAGTTCAACATAGGAAAAAAGAGAGCTTCAATTTCCAATTTTCTTCATTGTAAATACTTCCATATAAAACAGAGAGGCCACAATCCTCCTCCTCTTTGAAGTCTGTAGCCAAATTCTCTCTGCTTTCAACGGCATCAAAAGCACAGCCATCAGGAAAACAACCACCAAAGAAGCATTGCCAAAGTCTTTCCAAATTACTAAATAGCCACAGATTGCTCTGAATCCTCTTCACATTGTTCAGCCTCAGATTCTTTTTATATCTCAGCAGAGCTCCACTTATGAAGAAAGGAGCCATTAAGATGCTTTGCTTTTCTAACTCCCCACAGACACAAATAGGCCTCACCACTTGTCTGAACAGGCTTCAAGAGCCTCGCTTATGTTTCATGAGAATCTTGGTAATTAGATAGTGACGGTGCTGTTCATGAAGTGCTCAGCCCAGCTTCATGACTGCTTTCCTACCTTGTTCAGCAGCTTCCACTTGTTTCACTCTCACACCAGTCAACAGTACTTATACAAAACAAGGTAAGGTGAAAGCCTGGTCAATGATGAAGCTACCACTGATTTAATCAGGACTGTGATTTCACTCACTCTCCACAGAGCTACAACCATACACATAGTCCTGATTCAAGAGTCTGATTGAGCAGCACTCTTTGCAGAACCCATGGGGGAAGGAAAGATAATTTTCTGCCACCCGTGTTTTTTCTCAGTATTTGGGAGTTAGGAACTGGTTCAACCTTTACCAAAAGCCACAGCAGCCTCAATATTGTCTTAGTATTTACTACTTAGTGACAGCCCCTAAGAGATGATTGTGCCAGCTGAGCATGTTGGTTAGAGCACAGCAGACCTCTGACTGTGCCAACTTTAGTAGGTTTACTCTGATATATCCCCTTTGCATGGGTACATTGGAACTTAGCAGCATTCAGTCATACTTCAACAGGTCATAGATTCATAGACTCAGAGATGCTAGGGGCTGGAAGGGACCTTACAAGATCATCAGGTCCACCGCCTTGCACATGGGCAGGAAAGACTGCTGGGGTCAGAAGACCCCAGCAAAGTGGGTGTCAAGACACTTTTTGAAGATCACCAGAGTGAGTGACTAGCACCTCTAGGGCGAGCCTGGTCCAGATCCTGGAACTTGACCTGTAAAGAAGTTTTTCCATATGGAAAGTCCTCAACGGAAGCAGCATGGCACAGTGTTATACTGTGTCTACAAAACCCAGAGATTTGTCAATGATACAGAAAATCCCAGCTGGCCATTTGAACCAGTTTAATATGTCCTTTGCTGTGCTAGAGGAATACAAAGGGGCTGGAATGGGAGCAAAACCCCTGTAAATCAGTTATAAACATATACTACCTTGTTTTTATTGTTATAGATATTGAGTATGTTACCAAGTATAATTATTAACAATTATGTTATCTAAACCCACAGACATCATAGGAAATCCATCTCAAATGTACTTCATCACCTGTTTTGGCTGGGGGGATACATTGTTACAAGGCCCACCAGTATTGTTTTTCAGTATACTGTCTGAGCTCTATTACCACATGTAATGGTGGACACATGGGATAAGCCTCAACAACTGGGATACAAAGTACTGGAGGAAATATCAATAAAAATTCCTGTTTGGATAAACAAAAATTTTAGATACAGGAGGTTTTTAATAATAAAACCTAGATCTTATGTTTTTCAGGGGCTTAGTATTATTTTCCTTATTTTACCGACAGGGAAACAAGGGCACCAAAAGTATCAATTACTTCCTCCACATTACTCAGCAGAATCAGTGGTAAAGTCAGCATATCTCCCAAGTCTCTGTCCAAGGTATTATCCATGAGGCTACATTAGCCGTCCAAGGAAACAAAAAGTCCAACCTAGACCATTACAAAGCACTGTTTATGAAAGGCAACAAAAGCTGAAGAACTAAGAAAGGAAATTAGAAGAATAAAAATTTCTTCTGCTACCTTGTTTTGTCTGCTGAATAATAGGATGTAAATGAAACAAGGTTGGTGCTGCAAAAAGTAGATCTAATTTGTGTTTTAAACAGTGAGGAAATGAGGTGTTTTACTCATTTAACCCAGCCTTTTCTGGGTCCTAGTTTTGATAGTGATGCCAACTAAAAAGAACATAATTTAGCATCATGTTTGCCACACATAGTTACCCTGTCTCCTGTACCATGAGATCCACTGTGACACCACTGAGAGGTGACCTGAGCAGAACAGGATAGAAAGAAGACAGAGAAAAGTCATAGAAGAGTCATAACTCCCCCCTCCCCCCTTTTCTGTATCTTTACTAAACAGTTAAAACATTTTAGGAGCACTTGTTTTCTGCTGAATAAGCAGGGCAAAGTCTCTGTGTGAAACCCTGAACATTGTTTAACTGTTAATACTGTGCTATGACAAGTTCATGTTTATATAGTTGATGCTCTGGAACCATGTATTCCATCAGCATTAATATAAGACCTCCTAACAATTTGCACAGGTGCCAAAACCACCTCCCAATTGACTTAAAGTAATGCAATTAACTTTAGGCAGGGAAGGTTTAGAAATATCAGCCTGTTCTCTATGCTTTGGCTCTGTCTATAAAATTCAGATATTCATTCTTCCTTCAGAAAGGGGATTGAAGGAAACATTCATTCCCATTTGATGTGCACAGAGGAGTGTGCAGATGAAGGCAAAGTTAACCATTTAAAATTATATCTGCCCTAGAATCACCTCAACAGTCCACCTAAGACCCAGGGCCACTTTGTGCTGGACACTAGCCAGAAATAGAGACTGTTCTGAACAACTTACACAGGAAGTATAATTTTATATGTGAGAAACTGAGATAGTCCTTCAGGGAATAACTGAAGGGATCCCACAGTAAGTCTAGAACTGAACCAAGTTCTTCCAATTCTTAGGCCACTAGTCTACCCAAAGAAGGCTGAGTGACTCAAAGAAGTGGGACTTATGAATGCTGATGGCATGCAGGAGTTAAGGTGGATGGCTTGACTTCCAAAGCTTCACAGCTACCTCAGTGCTATTTTGACTGTACTTTACATCTATATATTGGCATTAAGGAAAGCCCTATGGTCTATAAAGGGCATACCTGCAACCTGTTGCAGTTACACATGAGAAGATAACTCTCCACTAGACTCCAGCAAAATAACATGAGCATTCACAAAGACCTTGTGGATATCTGTCTGCTCATGGCCCAGAAAGTGTTCCTTTCTAAGGAACCATAGGAAACCCAAGATTAATCAGCAGCATTTGCCAATATGTGAAGAAGACTTTCCTCTGAATCTTGCTTTCCTGTCCTAAATATTTTAAAGTACCAGTGTGACAGAGCACATTTATGAAGGGTGCCTAATGGCTGTCTGGGTTCCTGGGTGTTCCATTGTGTGTTCCCCGTAATGGCATTCATTACTCTATCTGACATAAATACTGTTCTCAGGTTAATATGTTTAACTTAATGAGGCATTTATTTTCATCCTAAAAACTATTTAAGAAGGCATGTTTTCTTCCAATGACTTGAGCTGACGAAGAGATTAATAACAGGCTTGAACAAGCAGACCAAGAAAATGAATCTAACAAACTCCTCTGCCCAGGTTATGGGAGCTGCTTGAATTGATCCAAGCTAGGGCAATCATTTCTGACTGTGTGGAAAAAATAAAATACATTCTCTTCATTTGCATAACTTCCTACTTTTTCTTTCTGGCTGGCTGTCCCCCCATGCCTCTCTGTCACCTCATAAAATATCTGAACTAAACAGAAATTTAACTTGTTCTAAGACAGCTTTGAATTCAGAGGGCTTCCACTGATATACATTGTCCTAGCACTATGACATGCAAGTCTTCCTTCAATAGAGCTAGATGTATTTATACCAGAGACTAACTCAGGAGAAAAAGAAGACATGGAAATAATCCATTAGGCCATCTAGCTTGTTCTGTGTTGCTGCCAGTGTTGGTTTGCTTCTGGTCTCATCCCCGGATAATGGCACATTCTTAGTAAAGTTGTTCCATCTAAAGCAGGGCTGCAGCCTCACAGGCTGCATGCTTCACAGGCTGCACACCATAGGGGCTGCCCTCCTGGGGTGCCCTCCTGCTGTGCAGGCAACTGGCTCCCCCCCTTGCTCCCAGCTGTACATGCAGCCTGGTTCCACCCTGACTGCATGTGCAGCCTGGGTTCTTTACCCCTAGCTATGTGCAAAATGTAGGCAGCACCAACTCTTGCTTAGTCCCCCTTCCGCTCTGCTTCCCTGCCCACCAGGAGTGGGGCAAGAAGCAAAAACCAGAAACAGAGGGGGAGACCAAAGCCCCAGGTTATGGTAGCAGCAGGAACAATGACAGGAGTGGTGGCTGGGTGGGAGACTGTGGGCCACATGTTAACCCCTCTTAGATAATGGCCCACAGGCCACCAGTTGGACAGCCCTACTGTTAAAGGCTGGATGCCCAAATGCTGTAGCACCACTGACTCCAATGTGTATAAGATGCTCTACGCATTCTCAGAAGCTGGCCCAGAGAAAGATTCATAGAACAAAGCATGACCATCACCATGTTATTTAGCTATCAAAGCTGGCTTCTGTTCACTTATATTGTCCAATATTAACACCATGTGTCCCTGCTTTGTTTTACCTCTGATGCCCCTGTCTGCTTGTCTATGTTAATAAAAAACTCCCCGTTGTGCATAGCTATAACCCTGTAGCAGGGATCTGCCAGCTGAGGATGGCCATGATGCCCTCCGGTAAACCCTTGACTCCTGTTTCCCATTCCAATGCCTTGGGGTACTTACTCTCCCTGCTTTCTTCCCTGCCATGCCTTGATGTTATTATTCTTAGGGCAAAAGGAAGGCTGCCCCCAGGATCCCAGAGTGAGCCTAGTCCAGCTCCACCTTCCCCCTGGGACACTCAGTTGTGGCCACCCTGTCCCTATTAGTGCCCCCGGGCACCAATTGCTTTATGAGCTGTTTGTGGCCTCCATCTGCCCTGATAACCACACTTATGCCTTGAAGATGTTACTCTAGATCCACACACCAGTTTCTACTGGTTTCAGTCCTCTTGGCTTTAGTCGGCAGATTTCTCTCACTTTAGACTGCTAGATGAGGCCCACTTCCTCTGGCTTGTCTTCTAAGTCTTACTCCATTTCAGCCCTTGGCCCTCTCAGCTTAGGCTTGTCTCTACCTCACAGTTGCGACTCAGGCCCTGGTGCATGAAGCTTGGGCCTGACCTTTATAGGGCTCAGAATCTAGGGTGCCACCCAGGCACCCCTGTGTGGCCTCCTGTCCTCGCCTCCTGCCACCATCTAGTCCTTTGGTTTAAACTACAACACAAAGTCTCAGCCGACTGCTCCTAAAGAAACCCAAAGCCCCCCCCTCCCCCAGGCTGTCATACTGCTGCAAAACCCCTCCCTATGCTTGCTGGCTCTCTCAGCCCCTGGGGTACCTGGCCTGCCTTGCAGCTTCTGCCTCTTACCAGCTCAGGCTGGTAAGAGCTCTTCATGGAGTTCAGAGCAGCACTAGCCCCTGCAGCAGGAAGCCTGGCTTGTAGCCTCAGAGCCCTGCTTCCTTTCCAGGTAGGTGCTCTCCTAACCAACCTCAGATGTGTTCTCCCAAATTGATGGGCAGCTTACTGTTCTTCCCTTCCCTCTCACAGCTAACCAGTGTTCAGCTGCCTAGGGCGCTTTCTATTGCAGTTTTTCTCTTAAAATAACAACAGCCCCTGGCTCCCTGTTGCAAGCCCCACTCCCAGGATCTGCCCTCACTCATGCTGCCAAGAGCTGCAGGGGTGCTTTAAAGCACAGTAGAGACTAAGTTGTTGTGTGCTTGCACAGTGCTCACCTTGACCCTAATTAAGGTTTGTAGGTTTGAGTATTACAATATCATAATAGCTAGTATTGAATTACTCAGATTCTACATAGAAATAGAACGAAATTTCTGTTTTTTTCCAGGTTGCTTCTATGTACATTCTGTGAATACCATGTTTATATCTCTCGAGGGTTAATTCCAGAAATTGCCTATAATGTCCTAGGACCACCTTTATGCTAAATATTCTGAGTCTGAAAGAGCTTCCTTTAGTACACATGCTGGGAACTGACAAATGAATTTATGGATGAAGCACAGAAACTTAAAATAAGACTACACTTTGTCTGCCACATCTCCTGCTGTTTTCCTTAGGAGGCCCAGATGTTCTCAAATTATTGCCAAGAATTAAAAGGAGGACCCAAAGCCAAAAGAGATCACAGAGGATCAGCTACAGATGAAGAGGAATGTTGCAGGTAGTGGAGAGGGGAGAGATAACATAAGGGCTAACAAAACTCTCTCTTAAAATATTAATATACAGGTTTTTTCTCAGGTTCATTGCTCCATTAAAAGTGTGAATTTCCTTCAGTGAAAACATCAGTTAATTTGGAAGTAATTGGGCATAGTGGAGCTGCTATAAACTGTGGACCAATTGCAGCATGCCTTCCAAAAAAGTTTTGGGTAAAATGACTGAAATGAATGTAATTATCTGACTAACATACCAAACCTACAGTTCTTTAACTACCATTTCTGTTCACTGTTTATAAATGACATTTAGTCCTATGACTAACACTGCACCATTTTATGAAACAGTGTATCACATATCACTGTTATTAAGACAAATTCTGCTCCATTATCTGGTATGTCATTGTCCTCTATCTAGCAGGTCCCTTGCTGCCAAGAGCAGTCAGCGTAGCCCAGCAGATGAGTTCAATGTTTGGACAAGTGGGTTTTATTTCCAACCCTGATGTGGTATCGGGGCATGGAAGTGTGATAGTCACTTAACTTCATTATATCTTTGTTTCTCCATACATGAAAAATAAATTAATATCAGACACTGCTATAAAGTGCTTTGAAATCTACAGATAAATCAACTGGCAGCTACTCTCACATGGTGATATACCTTCTTATTTTTGCTCCTCCCAGTCTTCTACATTCAGAGATGTTCTCCTAAAATTCACCAGAAGGGATGACTCTTTAGCTAGGGTTGAAATAAAACAGATCCTTAAATCAGAATTGAGGTTAACACTGCAGGATGACTACAATTTTGAATTAAAAGTTGAGATTGTCCTCCCTGCCACCACCCTGTCTACCCTCAGTTTGAAGGCAGCCTCTGACTACTGGTATGGTGGTTTCATAGAGGATGGAGCTGGGCTGTTCTCAGTGGTGGCAGAAGACAGAACAAGGAGCAATGGGCTCAAGTTGCAGCAAGGGAAGTTTGGGTTAGATATTAGGAAAAAAACTCTCTCACTAGGAGTGTGATGAAGCACTGGAATGGATTACCTAGAGATGGCAGAATCTCCATCTTTGGAGGTTTTTAAGTCCTGGCCTGACAAAACCCTGGCTGGAATGATCTACTGGGGGTGGCCCTGCTTTGAGCAGGGGGTTGGACTGCATGGCCTCCTAAGGTCCCGTCCAACCGTAATGTTCTATGAATCTATAAAAGCAGTGTATTGAAAACTCAGTTGAAGACTTAGACCAGAGCTTTGCAGTGTTTTGAGTCTGTGAAATGTTTGCTCTGGAAACAGATTTTTCTACAGTTCAAGAGGAAATTCCTGATTTGGCACGTGTACTTGTTAAACATATAATTGCTGGTGGCATGCTCTGGGCACTCCAAGCTGCTCTAGGCAGGCTGCCTCTTACCTCCTCAGAGCATTGTTCCACCCCATCCTGTCCTCAGGTGCAGCCAATCTCTGATATTTCAGAGGGAAGTTGGGAAAAAGCAAATATATAACCCAGAAAACATCTAGTCAACTGTACATCAGTTCCCTGAGCCCAGGGAGATGTCTGCCTGAGGCCTTGAAATGTGACATTTCATAACAATTGTTGTCCTACTGAACACCCAAAAGGTGTTATGAGTGTGTTGAGAGCAATGTAGGACAGCCTGTTCTTCTCAAACCCCATAAAAGATAGTGGAGCAAGGTGTTCTGATTTTAATATTCCTAGGCCAGAAAATGGCCATTACAACCATACAGTCCCTCCACTTCCAAAATTCACAGGCTAAAGAATTTCTCTCAGAACATGGATGAAAGTATATCTATATTTAAACCATCACTTAATGTGGCCCTAGGTATTCACATGACCTCAGTGCCCCTGTCTGCTGCTGTGAAAGTTGTTTCTCTTCATGATTTACTTTGTGCAATTTCCAGTCAACAAAAGCCCTCTGAGTGCTAGATATTCTTTTTATTAGCGTTACCTGCCATTGCTAATTAGATTTATGCAGGTTTGTTTCTTCTTGGTGATCCTTAAATATCAAGGTTCCATCTCTTTTGGTCCCAAGGCATCTAAGAGGGAACATGTTAGTCAACAGGATGCAATCTGGTGAATTTGAATGCATTTCAAATACTGTAGTGCAGCCAGAAATCCATCTGTCAAGTGAGTGTCTTGGCTCGCTATTCAAACTGCATTTTCCAAAAAATATAAGAAATTTGAGACATGGTGTTGATTTTTCAAAACAAGGATAAAATAAAGCTTCCCCCAATTTCTTAATATATTGCTGGAATTTTTTACCATATTAAAAAATAAATCAATAAAGCACAAGAAAAAAACATAAATACTATTTTGGCCCGTATATGGATGGAAATGATTTTAACTAGACATAAGTTTCAACAGAAGAAAAAACATTTTGACAAACAGTAAAGCTGCCTATACACATGCTCGAGGGTGGTGGTAGGGTGGTGTTTTATTTAGAGTAGTTCCCAAAGAGCCACTCTAAAATGCCTTACCATCATGTGTATTAAGCCCCCACAGGTTTAAAAATGGTTGTGGGATGCTTTATTTAAAATGTATTAAATGAGGTTTAGATAAAGTGCCCCGACGGCCATTTTTAAACCCACAGCAGCTTATACATGTAATGATAAGGCCATGCTGCAGCATTCTAATTAAAACACAAACTAGTATGTGTATAGGCAGCCTAACTTTCTGTCCTTTCCTGGTGTCTTCTGCCTCAAGAACTCAATGTATTTCACAGGTGTTTGTGAACTTACACCCAGAGTGCCTATGAGAGTTGCGTATGTGTTTTTATTTAGCACTGGAAGAGATGGAAGTAAAGTCACATGACATGGCTTGCCTAACCAAAAAAAAAAAAAAAAAAATCTACAAATAAAATCTGGAGGCCTGCTGCTGATCTCTTGCTAAAGTAAATTTGGAAGAACTCTGTTTAAGTCCCTTGCGGCTACACCAATGTAGGACTGCTGTACAGCAGCAGTGTACAGATGCATCTGGGAGTTCAGGGTAAGGCATGAGCAATGATTTCTGGTTGCTGCCACCATCGTAATTGTGAATATGTAGCTGCCAGCAGTAGCAGCTGTTTTTTGCACCCCCCTTCCTCCTTCCCAAGTCAGTGCCTGGGAAGGAAGGTTGTACCTAGTTATGCCACTGCTGTATGGTGAGATCCAAGCTGGGTCCAGTGCCTCCTTATTAGTAACACTTGTTTCTCAGATACCAGGTTTGGCTCCTCCCTCAAGCAAATCAGGATCCACCCCAAAATCTTGTTAAGTTCCATAATAAGCAGATAAACTTTTCTGCTTGCTTTTGTGTCCATACCTTGATGTCCTTGGCTAGGTGTGGTTAAAAAAATCTTACTGAAGTGGTAGGCTCTGGGAATTTCAATTTTCCAGTTGGATTTTGAAGATGCAAGGTGTTTGGATTATTTCGATCAGCTTTCAAAGTGTGACATTTTTAGCTAATTCTTAGCCAAACAAAATCCAAACTCAAAGTATTTTGTGGTTGGCTGACTCAATGTTAATTTGTACAATTTGTTTGGTAAGATAGGGCCAGCTCTTCTTCCACATTCAACTCCCACTGGCTGCATCTACATGCAATGTTGGCTGTGTGACAGGTCAGTAGGGGGTGCTCCTACGTTGAGCCGCCCACCTCCCTGCGCCCAACCACCTTCCAGGCTCCCAGTGCCTCCCTAGGGGTACCTCATGTCCGGCCGACCCCCTTCCTGGAGCACACTCACTAGCCTGGGGGTAATGTAGCTGCCACCACCCCGGGAAGGGACTCTCTCTCGGCCCTGTATCCTCGGGGAAACACAGGCCTAAAGTCCTACGGGTACACGACCCAGTACAGGCACTTGGAGCACTTCTCCAAGTCAGGGGCAAAAACCAAAGTCTCCCTTAGTTCGCAGACCTAAGGGGTCCCTTGGGCATAATTTAGACCCACCCCTCAATAAGTCTCCCACACCAGTCACAAAGGAGAACTTTATTGATTACAAGGGTATGGTGAAAATAGGGTACAAGATTGAGCAACATCCTAGAAATCCTAAAGAGCAAACGGTCTGGCTGAGGTAGCCTTTTGATCACACATCTGAGTTACTGCCAGCTAGATATCTAATCAGATCTCAAGTAGCTTCCTCACAAGCATCTTCCAAAGGCAGGTGAAGTTTTCCTCTGGAGGCAGGCCATTTCTAGCTTGTGAGTTTTGGGGGAGAGAGCCAGTTTCAGATGGTAAAGCTCCTCTGAGTCCCTTGCATGGCTGCTGCCCCCTCCTCCTGGGCAGTCTTAACTTATATAGCCCCTGTGACCTCATTCACCTGGTCCAGTGGAGGCCAGCTCCAGTTGGCTGTCGGCCAACCAATTTGAAATACATCACTAGTTGCCGGGCAGACTCTAGCCCACCAGGTAGATGCCCCTCACCCAGGTAGCCGATACCAGTCACGTAGGCAGAGGGAGTGGGTTTCCCCCCTCCCTCAGGAATGTATCCAGCCCAGGTTAGCTAAAGAGATAGGGTAAAGGTGTGTCTCCTTTGCTGGATCCATCCTAATCACATTGTCACAGGGCAGAGATTTTGGGGAGAAACAAAGGGGGCTTCCTGCCACAGGCTGCATAGTCATTACTGCACAGTCTTTTAATACTTGATTTTACAAGTAATAAATGACTGTGCAGTAACCCAAGTTACTGCGCAGTAGGGCCAACAAACGTCTTTTCCATGACGCTACTGTTCAATATCCGAATACTACTATGCAGTAGCATCACATCATGGTTGTTGTCAAGCAACACTACTGCACAGTCAGCAACTCATTGAAATCAGTTGTGAGAAATGGAGGACTACTGACCAAAAAGCTTATCAATGAAACATCACATACATGTTGGGGAATTCAGAGTTAATCAAACCTCCTATGGCAACATTTTTTCTGAGATATACATGAGGGATTGAAAAATGTTACATATATGCATCTCTTGTAGAAAATGGTGATCTGTAAACACAAATCTGCACCATGCAATTCAGCTTATTTATACAACATTACTAGCAAACAGTATCAAAATTCATCTAGGGGTAATAATACAGAAATAGAAAAAGCCACTTATTTGCCTTCCCATTTGTAGAGAAAAAAAGCAGTTCCTTTCCATAATATTAAACTGCACTACATGCTGAATAGTATTATCATATTCCCCTGTGTTTTGTCATCATATAATGAAAACCCTATTACAAATCATCTATGAAAGAGATACCACTGTGGAAGCAGCCTTACAAATACTCAAGATGCTGAGGAAGTGATATGAGTTCAGAAGCTTAGGTAGGATTATTTGGCATAATTCTACTGAAGACATTTAGTAGCAGGGGGCTATAAGGATATATGTGAATAGGATGAAAGAAAAACTTTGGACCCTGCTCTCAGGTATGCTGGACAGTCAGTATGGAGAAAGGCACTGCATAGAGGCAGGGATATTTCTCTAGCTGCTCTTGTGATCAGAGAGTAGATAGCAGGTTTCGTAGGGCTCATCTTTTCTGTAATTCGAGCTCATGGCATAAAACACACAATTCACTGATTTATATTAACAGCAGCTACAAATTCAAGACCCAACCCAGCTCCCTTTAGTGCTTAGAACCATGGTATTCACACTCAGAATCTTTGCTCCACATATGCCTGAAACTAGGTTTAAGCATGCTTTAGGCAGATAAAAGTTACGCCACTCCAGGTCAGGCTTATCTCTGATCTGTGTTACCCAGCTTGTGTTCCATTAATGTGTGGCCACTCTCCACAGATGAGCCACCCAGACTGCAGTGTCCCCTCCCTAATCCTTCAGTCCTGTGTACACAAACTTTCCACTCACTAAACTCTACTGCCCAGGTAGCAGTTCTAGCACCAAGCCAACCCTACTTCTGCCTCTGCAGTGCAAACTTTCCACCCCCAGGACTGTAACCCCATGCAAACAGCATGCAGAGCATATGCCAGCTAGCCAGGGTGCAGGGCACAGATGAGTCCAGAAGTGAGGTCTATTGTGGGGATAGGAAAAATTATCTTGGGGCTGGATTGGGACCCCATGAGTTGGGCTTCCTTTCTGGGGCAGAGCCAATAGCTCCCCAAAAGTGTCTTCACTCACTGTTCTCACCTCCCAGCCACCCCATGAAGCACCCTTATACCACATGACCAGCACCCCTATACCACAATCCCAAATCCCAATTTATTAAAACATAATGCTTTCTTTAATTTACCACCTCTTTATTTCTTTTTAAATATTTTTTGACTTCTTTTTATTTTATCCTTCAATGGCTGATCCCCTTCATTTCACCACCCTTCCCCCACCCCCCATTTCCTTTCCATCTCCCATTTCATTACCCACCTTCATCCTATTAATTCTCTGCCTCCTTGCTTCATGTCCCCTCCTCCCTCCAACCCATCTCTTACCCATCCCCACCTAGAGTAGGGACAGAGGCCTGTCCTGGCTTACCGGCCTTCTAGTGGCAAGTCACAACTGTAGCTCCTAGTCAGGCTCCTACTCATCAGCCCTTTACAGGCAAGGCCCAAGTGTGCAGGTCAGGTTTTTAGACTTAAGGTGTGGCTGCTCCAGACTCAAGGAAGCACTGACACCCATCAACGCTTGAGCAGCTCAAAGTGCAACATGTAACAGGGCCCTTATTTTGCATTGTGGTTGCTATCACTTGCTCTAGGCTAGCATGAGAGAAGTAACTCAACTGTGGGTACATGTACATGCATGCATTTACTGCGCAGTAACCAAAATGACCATGCAGTACAGGTGCGTGTCTACATGCCCGTATTATGCAGTAAATATAGTAACTTATGATGACTGGAGCATAAATTTGATACCTGCATCATGAAAGTATCAAATGTATGCCCAATTAAATACATGTGTAGATGCTTTACTGCACAGTAACACTTTGTGTGTGAACTGATTTGGGACTAGCTTTAGCTGCAAGTCAGTCCACACACAGCATTAATGCACTTTAACACTTGGCTTATTCCCACTTACTGCACAGTAATTTACTTCACATTAAATTTAAGACAGCATAAATGTATGCATAGACCCACCCTGTAGGTCAATAGACACAACTCTACAGTGAAGACACTTTAGTCATATAACATGTCCTGATACCATTCCTCTCCTCAGACCCTGGCCCCTCAGACCCTTCAGTGCTATAAGAGGCACAAGAGAGCCTAATTCTCTTCCAATTAGATGGAAATCTTTTCTTAGCTTAAAAATGTCAGTGTAAACAATATAAAAGCTATAAAATGAGAACATTTACTTCATCCCGTTCCTTTGCAACTAGGGTTCAAATGCTGTGTGCCTGTCCATTGCAATGAATATCAAATACATTAAGCCTAATCAAAGCTCACTGAAGTCAATGAGTAGGTACCCACTAATTTAAATGAACTTTGGCTCAAGATTTATTATAACAAGAAAGGAAGTTCTAAATGGTGTGGAACTATACTTAGTTTAAATCATAGCAGCCATATCTGTTTTCATTTGAAAAATTGCAGTGATGCTGTAAATAAAGTATATTTAATTTAGGTGTAATAAGAATGCTATTATGGGTTAAACAAATACCAGCTGATTGCTGAGGACAAAAATACAGTGCATTGTACTAACAATTCTGATAATTACCTATTATATCATAAACCCCCAACATGTGTTTAATAATCACTATTTAAATAACATAGATTAAGTGTCTTCTCATAAATTAACCTCTAAGAATAGTAATTTACAGCAGTACCAGCTGCACATTTGCAAGATCAGAAAAGAGCAGTAGCATCTAGGCTATGGACAGAAATTACACATGAACTGGTATAAATGATTGGAAACCAGTCCATATCTGTAACACCATAGATGTTCAGTACACATAAACTGCTTTCAAAATGTCCAAAACTGGTTTAAGATAAACCTGGATGGATGCAATATCAGACTTAACTGATTTTGGTTATATTGGTTTACTAAACTTCTGTCCTAGATCCCCTCCAGATTCAAGTTAACACACAGTCCCCCAGCATCCCAGGATGCTTTGCACCTCCCCCACAAGCTCTCCTCCCCTCACAGGGTGGGCAGGCTGGCCTTGGACCAAGCTGTCTGCTCCAGTGGAGTAGGGAGGCATGATCTAGTGCCCCCCAGCTTCTGGCCTGGGCCACTGCAGGCATGTGGCTGTGGAATCAAAAGTGGATGTCTGCTCACTTGCTTGTCAGTTCAATTTATGCAGCTTAGACTAACCCATGCAGATTGAATATATTCAGCCTTAGGCTTTTTGCATGTTTGTACTAACCCTAGAGGTAAAATCTGCAATCAAAGATTCTTAAGCTTTATTTTTGACTCTGCCACTGACTTCTTTGTATCCTTGGGCAACTTGTGTTATCTTATTGTGTGTTCATGGGTGACTGGTGCCACTTGATCCTGGGGGGGCACCAGTGTCTGATCACCAACTGGGGGTGGTGGGTCCCCCAGCAGCCAATCGCCAGTTGGGGAGATGAGGAATCTGGCAAACTGGAAGTGCCACCAGCGCTTCTCTCAGCACCCCCACATTCTCAGGGGGCACCGGCTGTTGCCTCCCACTCTTTGGCCAGCAAAGGCCAATCTCAGGGGGGTGCATGCCCCCCATACCCTCCCTACATGTTGTCTATGGTATGTCCACTTATATCTACATAAAATAGAGATGTTGCTAAACTACTTCAGAGGGATTCATGGATAAAGGCTCAAATTTAGTAGAACAGGTTTAGAAAGTGGTGGTACAGGTAGGAGAACACCATGAAAATTATTTTCGTGTTTTACTGCTAAACTTCTGAAGTTTTCCAATCAGCTCCCAGTTCCCAGTTCAGCTTATCTAGTTAGTTATCGTGGCTAGCATTCATTACAAATATAGCCCTTTTCCCTTGCTTGCAAAAGGTTTGTAAACTGAATACTAGGTTCTTTAAATGTCTTCATTATATTACCAAATTCTTTAGATAAATAATTTTCTATGTAAATGATGCTCTTGATGTATTCAGTTCAGCTATTTACTATTTTTGCGGTATAATTGGCTACGTGTCACATGGTATAGTTTCTGTTTGTAGCAGGCTTACCTTTCAGAGCTTGGGTTGAGTCCTAGCCTTGAGATCCTGCTGCTTTGATTGGGGTAGTCCATCCACCAATCAGGAGGCAGGAAGAGAAATGAAGTCATGCCGCTTTCCTGAGCGGGAGGGGGAGAAGAGCTCCCCTGGACCTGACTGAAGACTGCAAAACTGTCAGGTCTGGAAGACTTCAGGGGCAGAGCCCTGGAACGTATAAAAGGAGCTGTATGCTCAGCATGAGGGAGATGTGTCAGGGACACAGAAGAGAGAAAAGTGGGGCTTAGAAGAGCTGAGGAGAGCTGCACATCAGGATGAAACAATAGCCCAGGAAGAGCCCCTGAAGATTTCTATCGCCGGGGAGTGGCTGACGGCTTCAGTGGTTAGGCTCTCAGTGTGCAGAACGGTGCATGGCATCCAGACCCTGGGAGCTGCATGAGGCAGCTCAGGTCTGTAACCTCTGGCATGCAGCCAGAGACATGGGGCACAGGCTGGTGCATGGAGCAGGATTTTTGGGGACCAGAGCCGATTTTGGGCGGCTCAGGTCCCCAACCCCCAGCATGAGGCCGGAAGCGCTGCATGGAGGGAGAGAGACCCTGGGAGCCACTTGAGGCAGCTCAGGTCTACAGCTACTGGCACAGGGCAGCAGCTCAGTGCAGATGATGCTGCCCAGAGGGTCCAGGAGCAGACCGGTGCTGCACAAAGCTGTTTGGGCCTCCAACCCGCAGCACAAGGCAAAGCCCCCACTACATAGAGTGGTGCATGTGGCCATAAGCCAGGCCAGCAGCAGCAGAGTTGGGCGGCAGGAAAGCCTGGCAGGGAACAGAGCTGGACATGGAGAACAGGAGGCAACCCTCTGGGACTGTGGAATAGTAATTTACCCTGGAGAGAGGGTCCCCACAGGGGAGGGAACCCCCAGGGTTACGAAGGGGCACCATGTGGGCTGCTCCTGGGTGATAGTGGGGGAGCTTAGCAGTCTTTGGGGTCTCCCTCTCCTCTTCTTTCCCATCACCTCCTTTCCTCTAGTAGTATCTTGGGAGTGGGGCCCCTGCCCTGGAGGGCACCCAGGTAGTCTAAGGATTGCTTGTTATATTTGTAGACTGTGCCTTATAGTTTATGTGAATGAGTTGAAGTGATAGCTTGTATATTAATACAGTTATAGGGGTGCCCGATCAATAGCCTTTGTTCTGGTTTGTTCTATTGTTCATCTGTATTTTTAAAGAATAATTGTGTGTGTGTGTGTGTGTGTGTGTGTGTGTACATATATAGATATAGATACACACACATACACACACACACATATATGTATATGGTATAGGGTTTATTGCTTTGTAAATTTGTACATTTTATATATATATAGATATATATAGATTGACTAGGCCTGACTCTATTGGGGATGGAGGCAGCCTCTGGGCTGTTGTGCGCCTCCGCAGCACACTGCCCTGCCAATAATTCCCTCAATTGGAGAGGAGAGTACAAACTCACGTACACTCAAACTACATGTTTGCTGATTGAATAGCCACCTTTTTAAACGTAGAGAATTATAGTGACTAACATATAATCTTTCTGAGCCTGCATTCTTCACCTATAAAATGGGTACAAAAACACCCATTTTCCCGTCCTTTACCTCTCCTCGTATTTAGTTTAGATGCTTTCTGGAACAGGGACTATTTAAGCCTATATGTAAGTACATCACTTAATACAAAGTGATTTTGGCTTTGGTTGGGGCTTGTAGATAGTATTGCAAAGTAAATAATGAGGGATATAGGGCTGGAATGAACATCTTGGACCCTCGAGTCCACTTTCCTGTGATTATAGGCAATGCATGAAATAATCTCTTTCATGAATTGCTCTTACTTGATCTTAAAATATAGATGTACACACACGCGCGCGCACACCCTTAGGTTCTATAACTGCCTTCCAAAAGGAAAAGGGACAACAAAACCAACAGCTCTGATGGTTAGCAACTCGCTTTTAATCTGCAGTGTCAATTTATTCACAGTCAGTTTACACCCAATTGTTTCTGTGCCAATAATATCTTTTAGCTTAAATAACTGTCTGCCTCCCTGGTGTTTACCTCTCAGATGTATTTGTGGACAGCAATCATGTCCTCTCTTACTTTTTATTTTGCTAGGCCAAACAAACCAAGCTCTTCTCATTTCTGTCTTATGATAGTTTTGCCAATAAATATTGTGCTTCTGTTCTCAGATGAAAACTGCACTAAAAGTCATTGCTGGGAAGAAAATTTTCATGGATCCCTTGGGTCCTTCCAAATGCTTCTGAAAACACATGACCCCCCTTTCCATAATGGCATGCTAATCACTGTGCTGAAAATACTCAAAAAATCTTTGTTAAATATTCAGCCATCTCTTCACGTGAGGGACTCAGATAAGAACGGTCACAAACTCCTGCAAGACCGCTTCAGGCTGGACATAAGGAAGAATTTCTTTACTGTCCGAGCCCCCGAGGTCTGGAGCAGTCTGCCAGCGGAGGTGGTTCAAGCACCTACATTGAACACCTTCAAGAGTAAATTGGATGCTTATCTTGCTGGGATCCTATGA
>NW_017728939.1:1986253-1993120 GCF_001723895.1 Crocodylus porosus | reverse complement strand
GTCCCTTCCAGCCCTGATGTCTATGAAATCTATGAAATCTATGAAAGAAGTTTCATGTGATCCTTAGATAAGAAAAGCTGTAAGTGTGAAACATGCATCCTAAAAATCAGTAACAAGTATACAACTCTATGTATTTGGCAGTCATTGGCGATTTTGAGCAGAGGAAGTTATTCATTCAATGCATGTGTAGAGACCAGTCATGCTCCTTTTGCAACCTCTATAAATCTGGAATGAAAACTCCTGATGTTCCATGACCCCCCTAGCTTCCCCCTGCCCAGGACCGGGTGGTCTGAATTCCCAAAACAGGATGGGAAGGGCTGTTGGGACATTCCCAGCCTAGCTTTGCAAGAAGCTGGTATAGATGAACATTACTTCACTGAAGTGAACATTTGTAGACTGAACTGAAGTCAAAAGGATCCGCACTATCTCTATCTACCTTCCAACCTCTGTGGCCATTTGGCCATGTGAGGTAAGAGAGAGGCAGTTAGCCCTGAAGTCAGGCAGGAGGGACGTGTATCACAAATAAGCCATACTTTGAACCTCTTGGCACTCCACCCCCATAAAAAAGAGCATAATTATGGTGCAGAAACAGCCTTGCCTAATTCTGGTTAGTTGCCTTTGTCTGAGCCATGAACATCCTCACTGAAATCAGAGGAACGGTACATTGAGATCAGAATTAAGTCTGGTTCACCGCTCTGGTTAGGGCACTGCAGCTAGATAGTCATTGTTCTGCCACAGCTTCACCGTGCAATCCTGAACACGTCTCTTAATTTGTGTTTGCCACAGCTTCTCATCCCTTGCTCGTACATGCTCTCCTTCTCTCCCACTAATCATCTTGCCTCTTTAGAGCGTTCACGTTTGGAGCCTGGGCTGCCTCTTATTGTGCATTTGCATAGCATCTAGCGCAGTGATCCTGATCCCATTGGACACCTTTAGGCACTGCTGAAATACAAATAATAAACAACAATATCCTTCCTGCCATCTTGGATACGGCATGAACTGCGATCTTACTGGAAACGTGCAGCGAAATATCACCATTCAGTGCAAAAATAGCTTCTGTGTACTTAGGACAAAGCCCTCGATTAAATCATTGCAAAAGACATCTTGGCAGGACAGAATGTAACTGGTGGCTATGTTCTCTCATCAGTCAAAGGATATAAAGAAATCTGTTAGGAAATCAGTCATTAGCAATACAGACAGTTTGCCTGCCTGCTTGAAGGAGCGGGGGTGTGGACAGCTCCTTCTCCTTATGGTTTCCCACCTCGAGGCAGGCAGGTCTAGGAAGCTCCATGCTCCGAGGGACTGCGGTGGTCCCAGTGCCAAGAGGCGCTGAGCAATTTCTGTTTGTTGTGCTCTGGAGGGCTGTGTTTATCGGTTTCCCTGGAGCTCTTCCATGTCTGATCTCTGTAAATAAACCCACCCGAGTATTTCTGGTTTATGAATGCTCAGGCTTACCACTGTGCGCTCAATTCTCCGACTTGTTCTGTGTGTTCTCCATCCCCATTGATGCTGATAGCCGCTTAGCGCAGTACCGTGTTGAGTTTCATTTTAGCTGGGGTAGAACTGGACTTAAAAGTCAAGGAAGAACGGACTCTGAGAAGGATGAGAAGGGAGGAGAAATTCTGCTACCTGCCCTGAGGAAATTGTGAGATGTTTAGGTGAGAGCAGGTATAGGAACAGTAGGCACGGGGGGTGGAGTTCTGCTTACCTTCGTGCATCTACGATGGTAGGTTTCTAGACATGCATGATGGAACAGGTTGAGAGAAAGGGTGAGGAAAGGGTTTCAGGAGGAAGTCTGTTTGAGTGCAGCAGGGGCAGGATCACTGAGCAGATGCTGGGGTTAAATGCTGCAGTCAAATGAGCAACCCGTGTTGGTAAGAAGAGAAAAGGGGGAGAGATGGACGAGATGGGAGAGACGGGGGAGGAGATGCTTTGATGAGCCACAGAGAAACTCACAATCATTGCTAGTGCCTGAGAAGGCTGAATACACAAAGAGAGGAAAGGAGAATGAACACTGCTCTCTTATCAGGTGGAGGTTGCTGCAATGCAGTGGAGTGGGCTTACCTCAGGAAAGAGGGTAGGAAATACCATCACGAGAGCATGGGCCAGAAGCCAACTGAATCCTTCTCCAGTCCCAAAGGAGGGCTGCAAATGGAGCCAGCACTTCATGGATAAGAGCTGCATACTCCAGCACTGTACTTGCCTGGCTGTGCCCACTCAGGGTCTGACTCTTAAGCTCAGTGCACGTCTGATGTACATCGCAATTTTGCAAAGTGCTTAAATACCTTCTTAAAGTATTGAAGTCCTTCCCATTGGAGAAAAGCCTGTTAAACTGTGCTTAGTCCTCCCTGTCTTCAATGGGAATGGGAGAGTGTGTTTGCAACTCGCGCTGGAGTGCTTCATTGTATCAGGGCCCTTGACCCCACACATCCGTAGAATGCAGAAGTGTGTTCAAATAGCTCTTCTCCTCTCTGGATCTCAGAGCTCTGCTCTGCATGATTTATTGCAACCCTGCTTTGCCAGGAACTGAACCGCAGCCTCTGAGGAAACATAACTGCCTCCCTTCCCATTTGCTGCTCTTGACTTTATTTCCCCCTACTACATCGACAGGCATAATTTTCAAAGCCAAGCATGTATTTCATTGCAGCTCAGTCGGCTTGACTGCAAGAGGCTTGTCAGCAATTCTATAAAGAAAAATACTCTGTGGAGGGATGGTTCCTCTTCCGTTCGGGTTAGGAAGGGTTAATGGAGTCACTTGAAGTTAGTTTTCTGAGTAACTGAAAACATCTTAAAAAATGAAACACCTTATTATCTGGGGGCTTCTTTAGGGTATTGCAACAGTTCTGAGCCAGCTCCAAAGCTGTAGTCGATGGAAAGGCTCCTATTGATTTCAGTAGGCCTTAGATAAGACCCTCTGTTTTCCCCAGCAGGCCAATTGTTCCCTAAGCAGCATACTGTAAATCTGTCAGCGAAGCCATAAAACCATGTGTGTTCCTGGCTGGTAGGCGTCTGCGCCACCCCATGCAAATGCTCCCTGATTCGTTTTAAATGAAAAACAAGTTTGCATCAAAACTGAAATTATATTGTCAGCAGTTAATTATCACTTGTCAAACAGACCGCATGGCACATTGTGGATTTAATTCTCCTGTTGGTTTGTAAAAACTGCATTCCTTGGCTTTTGATGAGCGAGCCCCTTTCGTGGCAAGTCACTCATTGTTTGAACGGCTCTCGGTGGATCCTGGTATTTGAAGAAGTTTTTGATTTACTGGAAGATGACAGGCTCAGTGTTTTCAAGTGGCTTGTTTCGAGATCAGACAGCACATACTGAGTATATCGTAATGATCATATAGATTGTCATCCTGCACTGATACAACATCTTTTACTCACGGGTATTTTATAAATCATGGATGTGTTCACATTTGTGCGCGGGAGAAGGAGAGAGGGAAGGAAGAAGTCCTTGAGGAGGAACAAAAGGTTCACCAATTGCTGATGGAGAAACCTTTCCAAAGAGGACTATTACAGGAACCATTTTCATATCTGGCCCTCGAGCCATCCCTCCCCCTTCAATATCTCAAAACAGATATTGAAGAACTGACTGGGGTTGCTATTGAGGCTATTGCATGAAGGTAACAGGCCAACCCGTCCCTTTTGGCCTTGCCTACACTAAGGCTGAAGCAGTTCCCAGCACCAATGCATTTCAACATGTCCTGCCTACCGACACATACTGACGCCCCAACCAAAGAAGTGAAGTGAGACTGTTTCAGGCTCCATCCAGAGGCTGCTCTCATCACATCAGGGACCAAGGTCTCAAGAGGAGCTGTAGTGGGACCAGCCCAGTTCCTGATTAGGACCGAGTTAAAGTTTTTAAATAATGCACCTTTCTGCAAATGCTCACTGCCTTTATAAAAATGTTTTAATTTCTTGTACTTTTTAAAGGTTCTTTCACTGATATTTTTATCAAATGCTTTGCTGATGCCAAAAACTGCATTTGCTCTAATCTGGATTTTCAGGTGAATGAGAAATTGCAAGCATGTAAAAAAAAAAAAAATAAAAAAAAATCACAGAAAATTTAAAAATAGTTTATTTTTAAATCCCCCAAAATGAAAACAGCTTGAACATTCTACATTTTGTGACCACCCTGTAAATTAATCTGGGGAGAGACATAAAATTGCTAACCTGAGGGATGTTTCTCTCACTGCAGAACACAGGAAATCTAAGCAATCCCAGGGCAGCCATCCTTCATGTTGCTCCTTAATTTGAAAGTAACTTTGACAAAAGTGAGAGAATCTTCTCGTCCTTGACTTCTCTACTGGGACAGCCATACAAAATGGGGTATTGCTTAGGGTCAATTCTGATGTCAGCTTTTGTAACAAGAAAGCCTGCTGTTGAAAAGTGACTTGAAACTGTCATTCACTCTTCATGTTATCCATGCATGAAGCTGTTGGCTTGAGTTTGCTGTCATGTGGAATGATGTACTAAATATCACAGGTTAAGCTGCATAACTTTTGCTCACACGTACTCAGAGTTTGCTCCTACCAGTAGCTCCAACAGTACCAATGACAAGGTTGCTATGACAGAACTGCTCTCCCTGACAATTGCAATGGGACTAGCAATGTGATTAAGGGCTGCACATTCGAGTCCATTGGGTTAGGTTGGACTACAGCAACTAAAGGAAGCAATGGCAGGCGAAAGAAATGAGGCACCACACTGCTGCCATATAGAGTATGGAAATTAGCACTCATCCTGCCAGACGGTATCTCACAAAGGACATTTTCTTTTCCTCTTTGGCAGCCCCCTTTTTTTCTCCTGGTCCACATTTCCATTGTCTGATTAGGACTGTAAATGCAGTCATTAAAATGAAGGATCCATGTGGTTTGCATCTGCTAAGTATCTTACCATTAACCAGATGACACTATTGCTTTGCATAAGGAGACGAGAATTCCTTTATCTGCCATGATTAAAGGAGACACCATTTTCAAGATGCACCTATAAATTTTTGCATCCATTGAAGTCACAAATAGCACTAGCACAATGGACAAATTGTGTCTCAGGCTGGTAAAATAAAACTGCCATGCGGTATTGATTTAGCTGTCATCCAGCCATCTTTACAGTCCAGAAACCAGAGTAGATCTGTATTAGCACAGCCATCAATAAACAGGAGAATTAAGGAGGCCATGTGAAGTGGGGTGGGGTGAAGAAGATTTGACAATGTTAGAGACAAAATCCATTATCTTGGAGTCTGGGGAAGGTGAGATAGGTATACAGTTCAGCCTGTCCTTGATTTACGAACCAGCCCAAGCCTTTGTCTCTTTCAGGGACTTGCTCATTCCATCTTTATCTTCTCTATCAAAAGATGGAGTGTTGTGCCAATGTACTGAGGATGAGCAGAGGTGTGTTTCTGGAGCCATAAGATGCCAGCAAACTTGTCTTTGCTATATAGAGTAACTTATATAAATATGTACACGGCAGAAACCTGTTACTGTGCTCAGAAACAATTCAGACCATTAAGACAGAAAGCTTATTTGGAGCCAGTACCTTGGAAAATCTAGAGGCATAAGACACAGTGCTTATTTATGATCCCAGAGTTATCAACCATCATTTTATCATAACTCTCTCAACACCTAATACTTTATTTCAAGTCCCAGTGTCTGGAATCATGTGATTACATGACAATGTTGGCTTTCATTTTTCCTTCTAAAGGGGTTTCTAGCCTTCACCGTTCTGGGGGAACCCTTAGGAATGTAATTTGAGAGTACCTTAATGCCTCAGAAACCAGGAGAAACACATCTTCCAAAAAGAAAGAACCTCTTGATTTCCAAGCCCATCATGTGACGTTCGGAGTATGGCTCGTAACTTTTTGCATAACACATGCCACAGGGCTAACCACTTTCAACAGGAATGGGCCAAACAATAGGGCTGCGTCAAGTTTCAGTCCCCGATTCAATGTGGTGGAGATTTGGCCTGATTCAGGGGCCGCATCTCCAAATCAGAATTGAGTCAGGAGACCCTTTAATCTTTCCGTATCGAATTGAAACCCTCCGAATCAATTCAGAGAGGTTGGGAAAGATTCGGTAATTTGGCCATAGACACAGCTTTAAATATTTTTTCTATGTATCTGAAATTACCAGGTGTGGCTCACCAATGCTGCGATGCTGGAGCAGATGGAGCATCCCACAAGGGGGGGGGGGAGGCATGTGTGCTTGGCAGCAGACCCAGAAGTTGACCAGAACCATGTCCAATACACTTCCAAGGTCCACCAGGGAATCCAAGTCAATGAATCAAATCACTATCCCCAATCGGGCTGAATCCAAATTGAATACAGCCCATTTTGCACATCCTTACCAAACAAGTCCCCCCCACCAAAAAACAGTTTATGGACTTAATTATTGGAGCTGGTATCACAGGAGCACTTAGGTGCCCTGTTCCTAGCAGTGGAGAAGGGTAGCTGCCAAACTCTAGGGCAGCCCAGGTGATGGTTGCTGAGACAAACAAGCTGGCCATGTGACCAGAAGGGGGCAGGGCCGGGCCATTATAAACAGCCCAGGCCGGAGCCCAGGGAGCAGTTCCCTTCTGGCAGCCGCAGGAGCAGGAGCTCAGCGGGAATGTTGAGCAAAGCAGAGCTGATGGTTGCAGCCTGACCACCCAAGCGGCTACGGCGTGGTAAGGGTAGAGAGAACCCAGGCTGGGAGCTCACGGCTAGAGAGCCAAGGGAGCGTGGACCATATGTTATAAGGCAGGAGGCTTCTTGTTGTTGAAGTTGCAGTCGATTGGCTTATGTTATTGCTTTGAGTTTAAGGAGGCTTACACCCAATGGAAAGAAGGGTTCATCACCAGGGAGGACTATTCTGTAGTTGCTCGGGGATGTAG